>NW_026057577.1:22548700-22770313 GCF_023721935.1 Panthera uncia | reverse complement strand
GGAGCACATTAGCACTAAGATTCTAGCACTAAGCTTCTTTCTTTCTGGAGTTTAGACCTTACCAGAAATATATAGCATTGCATTTCAGACCAGATCCTATTCAGAGCCTGGGTGTCTTGCTGATAACTAATGTGTCCTTAAAGGGAGACTGTTACGGGTTGAATTGTGTCCTCTAAAAATTCATGCATCAAAGCCTTAATCCCCAAAACCTCCGAATGTGACCTTATTTGGAAACAGGGTTATTGCTGGTATAATTGGTTAAGATGAGGTCATGCTGGAGTAGGGTGGGTCCCAACTCCAGTATGACCTATGTCTCATGAGAAGGGGGAAATCTGGACACACAAACAGGCATGAATAGAGGGAAAATACTGTAAGAGATGCAGGGAGAAAATGGCCATCTACAAGTCAAGGAGACATCCTGGAACAGATCCTCCTCTTACATCTTGGTTTTGCACTTCTAGCCTCCAGAACTGACACAACACAATTCTGTTGTTTCAGCCACCCAGTGCTGACAGCTCAGAGCCTGATGCAGGGCTCTGTCTCACAAACTGTGAGATCATTACCGGAGCCCAAACCAAAAGTCAGATGCTTAAGCAACTGAGCTACCCAAGTACCCTCAGCCACCAGCTTTTTATACTTTGTTATGGTAGCCCT
Source organism: Panthera uncia (assembly GCF_023721935.1). NCBI lineage: Eukaryota > Metazoa > Chordata > Mammalia > Carnivora > Felidae > Panthera > Panthera uncia. The sequence continues at coordinate 22,769,659 of NW_026057577.1, read as the reverse complement.
TGCAAACCAATACAGATACTAAGGCAGATTTCAGTTCACTTGACAAAATTTAAATCGTCTATGAAATATTAAGCATTGCTTTAAGATAAGGGCAGAAGGCTGGTTCTCAGTCTCTGTCCTCAAAGAGCCCATGATCACAGCTGAGTATTCCAAGCAAGCAGAGTGCTCCTTTAGCTACCCTGAGGAGAAAGTAGAGGGCGAATATCACTATCCCACTTGTAAAGACAAGGAAGCAAAGAGGAGAGATTAAGTGTTTTCTTAAACTGAACATCACAAGAGTGAATTGAACTCTTCTCACTTAATTTGCCCAGCAACAAATGGTTTCATTTGTAAATTAGGGGTAAGGGGGATGGGAGTAGAGAGACTCCTCTTTAACTAGGGGTCATTTAGGGGGTTGAGTATGACATGGAGTGTGAAATGTTGAAGTCCAAACATTTGTTTGTCTCAGTTACTCAGCCATTTCCTTTCTTCACCCTTCTTTATACATATTTCCCTTTCTTTCTTACACTGGTAGTATGTTTTTCAGACACTATATATGGTGGACCCAACAACAAATAACAGTAATATTCCTCAGAATAATGGAGAGAAAAGGGATAAGAACAAAATTAACTTGTACAAACATGAAGACTCAATTCGGATCACTGTGAAATGTATTTGAAGTACAGACAATCTGTTGTATTGCTTCTTTACTAGAAATACTTGTTTTAGGCCAGTCAGTTATTGGGTTACTTGCCATTTTTACTCTCAGTTCTGACAAATACTTGGCAGTATTTGAAAGGACATCGTTTGTACAGGGCTGTCTATAACTATGAGGCTGTCTGGTATTTTTACCAAGTTTTACTATATGATTCCCGTGAAGTCATCCACAAGACATAATCAAAAGATGTTTTTTGCTGTGTACAAGTTGGCTGTGCAAGCTCTTGAATAAAACATCTAGGTTATATTATCAGTTCCCACAAAATCCTACTACGCCTTATTATAATCATCTCCTAAGGTAGATTACATCGTGTTAGATACTAGCATGAGAAAAGCAATTTAATTGTGTCTTTCAGGTATGCTTTTCCCTTTTGTGTAATAGATCAAATACTTATTTATCCATTAGAGGGCACTGTTTCACAAATTTTAATCCTGTTGTCACTTGAAACATATGAATGGTCAATTCCCTGACAAAATAGTGAAAATTTTTAGAAAATTCTATTTCAATAGCTGTTTAATTTGGAATTTTGAAGACAACATATGTGAAATCTTCATATAGAATGTAAATTCCAAGAGTGCATTGGACATGTTTATTCATTCATGTGGCATGAGGACATAGGTAACAACAAAAGTACAAAATATGTGCAGCATGAAACTGATGTTGATAAGGCTGTGTCATAAAACATTAAAGCTTCAGATTATTTACTAGTTATCAGAAACTCAATCTGGTCTTCACATTTTTCAGTGGCTCATACAAATAGTCAGTTTCTTGTACTTTCTGTAAATTCTGGGTGCAGAGAACAACCAAAGAGTCTTTGTACTATTACCAAACCAAAGAAAACTAACACACTAAGAATGTTCTAGAAAGAAATGCAGGCTAATGCAGTAATTTCCTCCGCACAGGAAATACGCTTGAGGAAAGATGTGGGAAAACTTTCACTATTAACTTTCTACTTTTGTATACTTTAAATTTGATATAAGAAAAATGATATAATGCATTGTGTATTGTTTAATGAAAGGATGGACTGGGGCATCTTCTATTTAAAAAATATTATTACTCTATTTGAAGTTTATAGCTCTCTTTCCATTACAAAGGAATTGTTATAAAGATATTTTAGAGAGCAACATTCTGAATATAATCATTGATACTGGATTAGAGGCACAATACACAGAATAAAGTAAATATTGGCATTTGGGATTTTTATACTATTGGTGTAGATAGTTTCAATGATGTCATAATTTGAAAACAGTGAGTCTGCAATGAGAAGAGATACTCACCATCCTCTTGTTCTACATAAAAATGTTTTCTAACCTAGAATAAATAATTGAGATAGAAACTTATTTAGAATTAAGGAAAAAAGAGTTCATTAGATAAAAATGAAAATAATAATTTCAATGAACAAACTGACTTGTTTTCACTCTTGGTACTGCTCATGTGCAGAGAGTTACTGAATAGTTATTTTGATTGCCTGTTAAAAAGGAATGTCACCAGGAACAATGATTCATTCTTGCAAACTCCAGAATTCCAAGATATGAAGACGAAACATATATCCTGTCTACTCCATCATTATGACTCTAGCCCCTTCCCAAGTCCTTTCACTTTTTTATTCGTGCCCTGACTTTAGTTTTTTTTTTTTTAAGTTTATTTATTTATTTAAGAGAGAGAGAGAGAGAGAGAGAGAGAGCACACACATGCATAGGGGAGAGGCAGAGAGAGAGAGAATCCCACACAGGCTGTTCACTGTCAGTGTAGAGCCTGCCATGGGACTCGAACCCATGAACCATGAGATACGACCTGAGCCAAGACCAAGAGTCAGAGGTGTGACCTACTAAGACACCCAGGTGCCCCACCTTCATGAACTTTAAAACTGGGAGACAACTGTTAATGATTGGAAGTAAGGTGGGTTTTATGCAGCTTATCCCTTTGGAGAACTTCCTTTTCTAGCTGAATTATTTGGTCTTCCAGAATTCTTTGCCTATAACAGGGCTGAAAGAGCAAGTTTCCAAAATTTAAACTATCACTGGTCAAAGACCTCAGCTATTTGGGGCATCTACAAGTGGTAACCTGGATTATTTGAAAGGAATGAATTAGTGGAACAGGATTCTTTTCATATTTGCACAGTCATCCAAGAATATTAACTTCACTCTCTTCTTAGGTCTCAAATCTATATAAGTAATGTGCACTGTGGTGGGACAGAACTGATGAGTGAAAATAGCCAAAAGGGAAATCTGTGGCCTGGGAAATTCTGTGAGTTTGATGGCTTAATAGCAGTATGAGATAACAAGTCTAGACTATATAAATTGAAATGCCATTATATGCTTTAGAATAATGGGAAGATCTGGAAAATGCATTTACCTAATTCATTTCAGGCCCATGCAAATACCAGAAAACTGATCTGCAGGATAAATGTAGGTTCTAACACTCGAGCATTATTACAATCATTCCCAGATATTTGGATTCTCGAAATTAATTCATTTACCCTTTGGCTAGATCTTTCTAAGCCCACAAACAACACTCTTCATTCTCTTCTCGAGGGGCATGTCCAGAGTGAAATGAACTGGGTGAAGAGCATCTCTGCTATCCATTCTGCTGACCTGAGTTTGATGTCAAACCTGTGCCAGAGCCTGGTGAGCCTCTCAAGGAAAAATAGATCCTTCCTTCTGCCAGGCCACAAGGTGGGGCATTAAGAATGCGGTGACAAATTACAATTGGGAAATGTACAACATCTAAGAAATGAGCAAGAAGAGGAAACTGAGGCCATTTCTGTTTGACAGGTCATTGGGCTTTCTCCAGTGTTCCTGTTCCCAGAGATCTTTTTCAAACCGTGACCACTTTCAAGTTCTTCTGGTCTTGCCAGCTCTCACTCAAAGAAAATAGCTTTGCCTATTGCTTCCCTGGGAACAGAGGTTTGCTGGCATGAGCTCCCTCAAGCTCTATCCTTTCCAACTACAAACTTATCCTCATGCTCATGGTCTTCTCTCTTTTCTCAAAAGGAGAATGACCCCCATCACTTTTCTGCCTTTGAGACGACGGTCTGCTTCCCATACCATTTTATCCAATTATCCTTTCAGGATTTGCTGTATCAACTAGTATCTTCCTTCCCCTTAATATAAAGTCATACTCAAGCTCTCCACTTAAAAAACAAGCAAAAACGGTCTTTGGTGTCATCAAAACATGAACATCTTGGGGCATCTGGGTGGCTCAGTTGATTGCGCATCTGACTCTTGATTTTGGCTCAGGTCATGATCCCAGGGTCATGGGATCAAGCCCTGCAGAGGGTCCATGCCTTAGCGTGGATCCTGCTTAAGACTGTCTCTCTCTCCCTCTGCTCCTCCTGGCCCCCGACTCATTCTCTCTCTAAAATAATAATAATAATAATAATAATAATAATAATAAACCCATTAACATCTTACTTCTTCTGTAAACTGCTTGAGTAAGTAGACTACACTCCCATTCTCCTAGCTTGACTTTGAATTGATGCCTCCACCAGGTATGATCTTCATTTTTATTAGTGTACTTACTCTCACAAACCTTCTAATATGTAGTTCCTGTGACCTCTACCCAGTCTCCTCATACTTGAAGTTTCTGCTGTATCTGAGACTGACCATGCTTGAAGTTCTCTCCAAGAAAACTTCTGTGCCGTCACATCTCTTGCCCTCCTTCCTTCTTCTCTGGCTGTTCACTTGATGGCTCTTCTTTTTCTTCAATATAGTAAATCACTATACTGATTCTGATGATTTCATTCATCAGAAGTCGCTGAAACATACGTTTATCTATTCCACCCACAAGTCTCAGATAAGGCTTGATAATTTGCATTTCTAACAAATGCCAACTCTGATGCTGCTAGTCTGAGGCCCGCAGTGATTGGAATGGGCATGTTTTATCCTTTTAATCTGCTTTCTTCCTATTCTGCACTCTTTTAGTATGAGAATTAACTTATTTGATGGGTTGCCTGGGTGGCTTATTTGGTTGAACTTCCAACTCTTGATTTCAGCTCAGGTCATGATCTCACAGTTCGTGAGTTCCAGCCCCGCGTGAGGCTCTGCACTGACAATGCAGAGCCTGCTTGCATTCTCTATCCCCCTCTTTCTCCTTCTCTGTCCCTCCCTTGCTCTCTCTCTCTTAAAACTAATAAATAAACACTTAAAAAAGAGAGATTTAATCTATTCACATGCATCATCTGTTATCTGTGTACAAACGACCCACTCCCACCTCTGTACCAGAGGTCCCGATCATTCTTCTCTGAACTCTTCATCCAGGTTTCCTACCACCTATATCACCTTTGCTTGTATGTTTTATAGGCTCCTCCAAATTAACCTGTCCAGTATGGTACACATTATGTCCTCCACTCCAAATGGACTTCTCATTTGTGCTCCCTGGCTGACTTAATAAGCATCAACCTACATGCATAGCAAGGACACTTGGAGTCAACTTTGACCTCCTTTGTTCTCAGGGCTCTTTGCCTCACATGTAATGAATGGTTCTCAAAATCCTGTAAATTCTACCTTCATTATATTCCTCTGGTCTTGTTCTATCCAAATTTTCTGGTCTGCTATATCACAAATACATCCTAATTGAAGCCCCTGTTCTCTGTCCCATCATTAGTTCTAAAATTCAACTTTTTTTTTAACTTTCTTTTTTTTTATTATTATTTATTTTCGAGACAGAGAGAGACAGAGCGTGAACAGGGGAGGGGCAGAGAGAGAGGGAGACACAGAATCTGAAACAGGCTCCAGACTCTGAGCTGTCAGCACAGAGCCTGACACGGGGCTCAAACTCACAGACTGTGAGATCATGACCTGAGCTGAAGTTGGACGCCTAACCGACTGAGCCACCCAGGCGCCCCATCAACTTTCTAAGATTCATATCTAATCATGTCACTTCACCCTTCTTTAAAAACCAAACTTATAATGATTCTGCATTATCTACAATGCAGAGTTACGATGTCTTAGCATGATATTAATAAAGTACTCCACCTAATTTCATCTTGTGATACTTCCCTGTGTTTCTAGATTGACAGTTATACCTGAGCACCTGCCACATCCAGAATCAGACACATAGGTCCCTCATGTGTATACTCAAGCTGGATCACTGCATTTGACTTGTTGCCCCCATTAACCTACACTCACCCATCTTCTAACTCCCAGAAAAATAAATAGCCCTTTCTTGGGCTCCCATGCCATTTTGTTCATATACCCTATATAGACTTTCCACTTGGTACTGTGGGACTTTGTATATATGTCAGACTCCCTTGCTAGGTTGGAAACTGCTTGATGTTCTCATGTTCATATCCCTGGTACCTAACACAGTTTGTAACAGATGGAAGACCTTCAATAAACATTTAGTTTGAACTGAAGCCCTGCAGTCAGACAAACGTCATAAAATATAGGCAGATACCCATGAGGCTTGGATTCCTAGCCACTGTGGCTGGAATTAGGGATTTCCTTTTCTCTTTCCCCAGCACTACCAGAGTTGGAGTAAACGCTCAAGTGTCATTAACATGACTTAATTTGGATTGCTTCATGATGAACCCAAAGAACAAGCTCTAAATTAGGTTTATATAACATATTTCCCGAAGCTCTTACTCTGCAACTTTCCTTTGTCTGTTGAGATTGAACACCTGCCTCTAATCTTATGGTAGAGTCATGATGTACCTCTTACATTGTCCATAATCCTAAACCAAAGGGCCCATCCTAGCTCTCCATTTACATGTGTCAAATGACTTAACCTTTCTGGGCCCCAGTCTCCTCATTTCCAAAATGGAAATACCAACAGTGCCTACCTCATAGTCTTTAATCAGGCCTTTCAAAACGGCTTCTCAACTAGACTTCCTGAATCATCCTCTCCCTCTCCCACTTAAGTATCTGCTTTATTTTTGTAAACTTATTTACTTTGAGAGAGAGAGAGGGAGGGAGGGAGGGAGAGAGAGAGAGAGAGAGAGGGGGAGAGGGGAGCATGAGTTGGGCAGGGGCAAAGAGAGAGGGAGAGAGAATCCCAAGAGAGAGAGACCGATACGGGTCTCAAACCCACAAACTGTGAGTTCGTTACCTGAGTCGAGATCAAGAGTCTTAACTGACTGAGCCACTCAGGCGCCCTTCCCACTTAAGCATTTAAATGAATTAGTTTAAATATTAAAGTATACATTAGGTGCTCAATAAATAGTAACCGTTTTTAATGTTAGTTATGTTCTGAATCTCTTCCATGGACCCCCAGGACAGAATTCCAAAGATTAAAACTTCCAGGGTATTTGCATATGTTAAGATGTCTAAACCTTATATGTAATCACTAAAGATGCAAAACTGTTTTTTGACAGTTGGGCCTGGAATTGCTGAAAATGCCTTTGAGGTCTTTGTGTTTTACTTGCCTTATAAAAACGGACGTGTTATCATACCGAAACATATCCCATTTGTTGGTACATGTCTATTTATGGCAGGAGAGAGCAATGCCCCTGTATCATTTTACAGTTCTTAATAATGCATATGAGGGTAGCAAATGCTAATATGCTGAAAACTGCATTGCATCTACTTTTTCTCCTTATTAATAAAAACTATTTTTCCTTAACCCACAAAGTTATTAAGCGATCCTCTGGGAAAGAAAAAAAAATAAAAGTAATTTGACATCAAAATCTGAAATTGCCAAAACTCCTTTATCCCCCACACACACAGCTCTTAGCCAAAATATTTTCCTATTGAAAATTTACCTCTGCATTTAGAAAATATTCATTCATTCTTGTAGTGTTCCTGGGTTTTAAGAGAGATAATTCCAAAATTCTATCCTCACTTCACCCCCTGAAATTTGAGAACTCTAAAAGGAATTGAAGACACCAAGAGGTTAAATGGCTTTCTCAGGACCACACACCACGTTAGGGTCGGAGCTGGGGTTACAGACTGCACATTTCTCCATTTCTTTCTTAAGTGTTTCACGAGGCAGACTTTCCCCTCTATTTATTTAGGTGTAGTAACTGTGCTGGTCACCAGTGAGTGGGGTTTCACAATGTGGCAGTAAGATATATAAAAGATGACCTTTTAAGAAAGCATTTTGTGCCCTTTGTTTAAAGTAACACAGATACTCTGAAAATAAATCTTTCTCTCCATTTGTCTGGATCTGGAACTCTGTGTGTGTCAACATAGCAGGTAACCAGCTTTGGGACATATGTGTGTCTTGTTTGGTCCTTTACGAAAATCCCTTTCCCACAGGCATCTTGTTTTACGTTTATGTAAAGAATAAACTATGTCTTCCCAAATTGTACCTTTAAAAATAAGAGGAAAATACTTATTTACAGTTAGGGGATACAACATTTATGATACAATCAACTATCCGACAGCATCTACCAGACAGGGATACAATGTACAGTTGGGTAGGTCAGGCAGTGACGGACTGGGGTGAGTCATTCCCATCACAGTCTACACGGATGGTGCCCTCTGGAGTTACACAACGCACAACATGTGTGGCCATACACCGCTGTCTTGTTGATAAAGCTGAAGTTTGTATTCATGTGCGGAATAATTTCCAGCTATGTCCTTTTGCTTAGCCCAAGAAAGATGGAAGGCTGGCACAGCCAACAAAATGTTCAAGAAAATGTCATAATATATAGAAGCAATTAAAATTTGCTCTTGCATGGTTTTGCTTAATCTTTCATTTATCATGTTTTAGAAGTTATTTTCTCTTTTGTTTTCTACTAACCTCATGTCTCCACCTTGCCACTGGAGTTTTATGTTATTATTTATCTTTTATGTTTCTCCTCAAAAAAAAAAGTTTAAAGTATCTGGATCATATTGCAGTTTTCTTTTTAATGTTTATTTATTTTTGAGAGAGAGAGAGAGAGAGAGAGAGAGAGAGAGAGACCAGGAGTGGGGGAGGGGCAGAAAGAGAGGGAGTCAGAGGATCCAAAGGTGGCTCTATGCTTCTGCAGAGTCCGATGTGGGGCTTGAACTCACAAATCATGCGATCATGACTGAAGCCAAAGTCGGATGCTAACTGACTGAGCTACCCAGGTGCTTGCACAGCTCTTAATAATGATGAATATAAGAGTAGCCAATGTTCACTGTGTTGAATCTATTATTTCTCCTTATTAATAAAAATTGTGTTCCTCCTTAACCCACAAACATACTAAGTTGTCACTCGGGTGACTTAATTTTTATTTGGATTTGGCTATTATGGCTCTCCTCTGATAACTCCCCTTTACCTTCCCTAATTCCTCTTAATTTACTTTATTGCCAGTTTGTTTTTGGAGTGGGATAAAGCGTGGGACATAGCAAGCCAGGGCAACTTAGTTCCAATTCCAGCAGTTCTGCAAGAGGGGCTCTGTGACTGTGTGTTCAGATATTTGGCTGCCTTGCCTGAAAAATGAAAGGGATGGGCCAATCTCCACTGTCACCCAGAGTTTCAAATTTGTGTCTCAATGAACTCCTAGTTTTTAAAAATACAGTATTGGGTGCATGGCAAATTATATGCAGTTTAAAGATACACTAGTCATATATATTCTGGCTCATAGGCTCCACTTGGACGAATAATCTGAGTTATAGCTGAAAAAACACTTAGGGTCAGCCCTAGGAAATCATGAGAAACTGCCACTGGCCAGAGAGACAGGGTGGTCAGCTGAAAATTAAACTAGAGCCAGTCAGTGGCAATTCCTACCTGCTTCTTTTTCTTCTTATTGCAGTACCATTCTCATCTTTATTATTAATTCTGTTTAATGTTTTTGTTTATTTTTGAAGGAGAGAGAGACCGAGCATGAGCAGGGGAGGAGCAGAGAGAGAGGGAGACACAGAATTCGAAGCAGGCTCTAGGCTCTAAGCTGTCAGCACAGAGCCCGACGCGGGGCTTGAACCCACAAACTGTGAGATCATGACCCGAGCTGAAGCCGGACACTCAACCGACTGAGCCACCCAGGCGCCCCTCCCATCTTTATTAGATACAATATATTATTTAAGCTCATTTGTAAAGTGAAGATGAAATACAACTCGCATGGTTTTTGTAAGACTCAGAGAGATAATGTATGTGACAGCTGAGACAGTGTTTATTCAATATGTATTAGTATTGCTTCCGTCCTTTTGCCAACTCAGAGTAAAAGGAACTATCTAACAACAAAGTTTTATTTGCGGGGATTAAAGTTCAAAAATATTAGCTTCAGTGGAGGTGTGACTTCCCTCTCCAGAGTCGTAAATAATAGCATGAATTAGTTGATACATTAGTAGACACAATCCAGAGACCATACAGAAGCTGGGAACATGCTTTGGTCCAAATGACGTGTGAACTCATGTGGCACGACATGGAGCCCTATCTCACGTCTGCCCAGCATGTGTCAAAACACTGGCAAGGTGTCTAAGACTAGACTAGCAGGAATTAAAAATCGGCATAGGGATAGTAAGCATTAATGTAGCCTAAACAAGAATTATATCTATTTTGAAAAATGGTTTCAGATATGACGCTAAAGACAGTTGAAGTTCTTCATCAAAATGAATGCTAGCAGTTTTAGACATAAAAAGCAATTTGTTTTCACTTGTTTCACAAATGCAAAGAACAGCTTGACCAAAGAAACTTCACAGGTTACAAACGAGCATTTGGTTAAGAAATATACTTTCTACTTTACAGATTCTTTTTTTGGAAATAAATAAGTCACAGGTTAAATCTAAATCTGTTAAAAAAAAAATTAAGGGTTTTTAGTTCTCTGATTGACCTTAAGTTAAATAATGGCTCAGCTGTCCTGAAATAACAATGATAAAACACGAGACAAGCATCCTTATTTAAAAACTCAGTGTCACAGTCTGAGAGAACAGGCTTCAGGAACTTTCCACTCTTTAACCTACTATGCGTACATTACTGCCTAATAAAAAGTAAATATGCCTATAGCACTTGACATTTTTTTCTGTTCTAATTAACAATCAAGCCAAGTCAACTTGTCTTTAAAAATAAGGGGAATTCTCTGGCCTATCTTACTGAAAAGTCTACAGGTTTCACGTATGACCTGTTGGCTCAATGGCATTACCAAAAACCCTGTTCTTCTCTTCCCGTTTATCAGTTCCTATTGGCTCCATACTCTGGCTGGGTCTTCCTTGTAACACAAGGTATCTTCCAGAAGCTCCTGATGTTAAATACTTCCTTGTTCATTTCCAGTGGATAATGAGAAAGTTTACTTCTCAGATACCTCAATCCCAAATCCCGGAATTGCATCTTTTGGCCCTCACTCGTCTGGCTTGTGTTTTATGCCTACCCACGAACCATTTATAGTTGGGGATAGGAACTATGAAGATTGGTCTAAGTAAGGACTCAGGAGAGCTAAAGGTATACAAAATCCCTCGCAAACCACATGGCTACGAAATTCAGAGTGAAGTTAGGAAGGGGAAAAGGGGAAAAGATGAGGAGAGACAACTAATAAAACTTACTACATTGATTCCCTTAAGCTCCTTACAGTCCAATAAGGACAATAACAGAAAAACAAAACAAAACAAAAAAAACCTAGTAATGCCACACCCATTTTCCTTAAACCATCCCAGCTAGAAGGGGCACTTTGTATTTCAAAACCACCCTGGCTAGAAGAGGCAATTTGTATTTCAAAATTGTCATGATTTATGGGGGACTTAAGACAAAGATCCCCTGGATCTCCCTTACTTGCTTTGCATAGCACAGGTTTCTGAGGCCATGGGAAGCATAGGTTCTGACTCTGTACCGCATGACCACAACCCATCCAATCCATCACCCTGCTGGGGGATAGGTAGGTGGAAGAAATCAGTCAAGTTATTCTGAGTTATACAAACATATTACCTGTAAACTCAAGTTCTCACCATATAGATGGTGATCTATATATTTATATTAAAAAAAAAGCGCCAGTGTAACCTATGAAGTTCCTTTCCTCATAACTTTAGGAAAGATCTTTTTCCCTCCTTAAATTGCTTTTTAGAAAACGACTCTGATATAATTTACTCATTTTAAACATTCTTTCATTAATTCGGTAAACAGATACTCTGAGCACATATTATGTTCCAGGAGTAGAATTATACTAGAGTTTATTGCTGGCAACATTCTGTTCCTCCTACACAAGCCCAAAAGAAAGAATGAGGCACAGAGGCACAGAGGTGTTTGAAACCATTTACACTGTTCACATCCAGATTTGGGTTCTAAAGTGAAAAAATAAAAAGAATGTTGAAGGGGTGAAGAGGATGCTTTCAATCAGGCTGTGTATTTGACCTCATAGCCAAATACCTTATCAGTTCTTTTCATTGTTTTTGCAAATGCATTACTAAATAAATCAAGTTTTTCATCTTAAAAGATGTTTTATTAGATTCTACATAAGGATCCCCATTAGTATTTTCTGTTCCCCTCCACCCATAGAATTTTAGGATTTCAGAGAGGAAAAGGCATTATGTAAAAGTGAAATGGCAGTGAATCAATTGCTAGAAGTGAGGAAACCATATGTTTTGAGAGTCAGTTTTGGTTTCTTTTCGAAATAATCAGCAAGATACAAGTTCTGATTGACACGATTATCTCTGAGACTGGCCATATTAGTCTGAGAAAATAGCTATTGCCTTCATTTCATTTTGTATTTGGCAACATAGTATCACTCAGTCCATCAAACCTGACATCCTGGATGATCCTGGGTTAAGCAGCCCATACAGTTTTTAAAGATGTTAAGGAGACAGACAGCAAGATTCAAAATCAATTACTCCACTAACTACTAGCTGTCTAAACTTGGGCAGGTCACTGCACATTTCTAAACCTTACTGCTCTGAAATAGCAATGGCGATGACTAGTCCACAGGGGCTTTATGATGAAAGAATGAAATAATGTACACAAGGAGCTCAGCATGATGCCTGGCACAGAGGGAGAGCCTACTGACCTATTAGCTACTCTTGTGAGGTCCTTTTATCTCTAAAGCATTCTTATAGAGAAGTTCTGTAGTTTTGTTTTGGAGGTAACAAAGCCCCTGCATGCCTCAAATCTTGAAAACTTGGAAAGTATTGTTCCAGAAAAATATGGAGAATGTAATTATGGTCATTAGCATAATTCGCAGCAAATTATGCTGTTTCATGTTAATTCTAATGCTCCACTATGCAGAGAGGTCTAAATAGCTATTAATCGAAGTCGGCACTTGTCTGTGAAGTCTGATAGAATAATTCGTGACAGCTGGTTGTCTCTACTGCTGCAAGGAACTAAGCAACTGCCAAATGTCTGCTTAGCTTTCTGCAGTATAGACAGAGAATCAATGTTTGCACATCCTAGAGATGTGCTGTGTCTAACAGCAGCAAAGCAAGGAATTTGGGGTTAGCTGCTGGAGGGACCGAGCGAATCTTCAAACCCCAGATAGACGATAGAGTTATTTTAGTGTGGAAAATTCTGACTGATATGAATGGACTTTTAATACTCTTTGTTTGTAGAGCAACTAATCTTTTTCCAAACTAATGACATAATTTGGCTGTTAAAGAGGGTTCTTGAAATGCCTTGATATCTTGTTTCCTCACACCCAATTCTATCCATCTTTCACACAAGTTGATGATACTCACAGAGGAAGGGGGGATGAGTAGGGCAAATGGATTTGTGTCCGTGCACCCATTCTTAAAAGGAGAGAGAATTTCAACAGAAACTTAAATTTAAGAATGCTCAGACATGAATAGTTCCCGGACTCTCACTTTGTGATAATCTATAAAAGGCTGGGAATCCCTTAGAAATATGGTTCTTGGTTCTTCCTTCAAACTGAACTAAAGAAAAGAAGATAAAACACTAAGGAAATGAATATAACATTTACTCAAGCTGAACAGCCACTCAGAGTTCACAGCAAATTCAAAGCAATCTGTGGAAGGAGGATAGGAGTATAGTTGCTATTTTTTTAAGAATCTTTTCCCCTTTATCACCTATGAATTAACTTCCTATATAGCACTTGGAATAAGGAAATATAATTGTGTACAAATTATTATTAAAGAATATGCTTGTTTTGGTTTCCAGGCTTAAATACTAGCATCCCTTCTAGAACCTTCTAATATTAAACCAATTTTGTTTTCTTAATGATAATTTATTGGCAGCCATAGTCTGATGTCATAATGGTGTTAATTAAGAAAATATGATAAAAAGCTGTTGTGGCAGCTGTTTTCAAGGTGTCAAAACTTACAGAATGGTGTCACTTTTCGTTTAAAAGTACACTGATTATTTTTCCTAGCAAATTCTGCCATTATTAAACATCCTTTATAACAATTGATAGAATATTGAATGCTGCTGCTTTTAAACATTAGGACAAACTTCATACCATCAGAGTTGTGAATTGTGGATTTTCCCTTTCTTCTGTTACATATTTCATTTCCCTTGTGACCACTGTGCTATATATTTTCAGCATATTAGTAAACTATTTAACTAGACTGGAGATTTCTAAAACCTTAGACGATCTTTCTTGTTAGGAGGTATATCCTCATTTCTCACAATAACTTTCCAGTCTTGCCAAGGATGAGGGAGTTGATTGTTCACTTTTAACACTTATGGGGATGATTTGCAGCTTGAGTGATGATTTAATAACCATCTCTAATGCAGTGCCTCAAGGGGCTCCTTAGCACCTGAAAGAATTTCTGCACCTCTAGCACGGACCAGCTTGCAACTGGCAGACGCCCAGGACCTGTGAAGATTCATGTTAGAATACTGAGGGTCACTGAAATTAGGGAATCCATTTCCTCAGTATGGAGGTCTACTGACTGACCACCACTGCCATGTTAGCTGTGGTCCTTTACTGACCAAGATCATTCCCAAAATAACATTGGAGTATTGTTATAATAGCCAACAACATGAATCACATGACATCCCAGATGACTGTATTTGTTACTACAATTTTCCAACATACATCAGTAAAAGGTCTTCTTCTGACATATCACAATATCAAACAATCACCATAATTATACGGCATTATGAAAATTGTCAGATGATGAAATCCAAGTGTTTTAAGGTAGATGAGTCTTCTCTAATTCACATAAAGAAGCCATACAGAGCCACATAGGTTCAAGGTCTTCCCGCTCCAATCCTCCTTATACACTCTATTCCAGGACCACAAGTCCCTCCAACACATCAAGCTCAAGCCTATTCTTGTAGATTTGCATTACTGTTCACTGTGCTCGGATCACTGGGATTTTCCAGATGTTTGGCTGGTCCATTCTCATTATTCACCACTTGGCTCAAGGTTCACTGCCTGAGAGAGTCATCTCCTGACCAACCCATCGAAAGGAGCCCCTGCTTGTACCATTGGCCCACCAAATATCTGTTTCAGCATTATCACTGTTACTCTCTAAAATAGTTTTCCTCACCTTTTAATTGTCTGTTTCTTATCACTTCACTAGGATTTAAGACCCCTGAAAACAGAGAATTCATCTAGTTTGCTGTATTCCCAGCATCAAGAACAATGGTTGCCACAATGCCAGTGCATAAGAGTTTCTTTTCTGGGGCGCCTAGGTGGCTCAGTCGGTTAAGTGTCCGACTTCGGCTCAGGTCATAATCTTCAGGTCCGTGAGTTCAAGCCCCATGTCGGGCTCTGTGCTGACAGCTCAGAGCCTGAAGCCTGTTTCAGATTCTGTGTCTCCCTCTTCTCTGACCCTCCCCCATTCATGCTCTGTCTCTCTCTGTCTCAAAAATAAATAAACATTAAAAAAATCTATTAAAAAAAGAATTTCTTTTCTCTGTTAAACAAATGCATGAATGGATATTTAGGAAGAGTTTTTCTTAAGGCTAAGCAGTCAGTAAACTGCAATGTAACCTTGAATTCTATGAGATCACCAGTGATCTGTGTTCTTCTATTTTTTTAAGATTTTTAATGTTTGTTTATTTTTGAGAGAGAGAGAGAGAGAGAGAGAGAGAGAGAGCACAAGCGGGGGGTGGTGCAGAGAAAGAGGGAGACACAGATCCGAAGCAGGCTCCAGGCTCTGAGCTATCAGCACAGAGCCTGATGCGGGGCTCAAACTCATGAGCTGAGATCACTACCTAAGCCCAAGTCAGATGCTCAACGGCTCAACCGACTGAGCCACCCAGGTGCCCATGAATCTGTGTTCTCAGATGATTTCTTAGGATTCCTTTCTTGCAACTTTGCTTCGGAGGAACTTCGTGGATCTACTTTAAGGAACACTATTGCAACCTCCTTGTGGAGTCCATTGCTACCTTCATAACAAGAATGATATTGAAGATACTTTTCTCACCATTAACATGTTCTCTTTATGAAGACACAGAGGCAAAAATTCTCGTGATCCTCTGTACCAGAACAAGAGATAATTTCTCCTGGGCAGCTGGTTTGTTTTTCTTTTTCAGTGTTGAAACTCTCATATGATTAATTCTGTTTCCTTTCTTAGCGTTGTGTGCTAGGAAATTCAGAGCTAGATTTGCAGCTCACCTCCAGTGAGCACATAGCACGCATTTTGTGTATTATGCTTATTTCTTGCTTTCCGACCTTTATTTTCTGTTCAATTTCCACCAAATTTTCTACTTAATGTCTTCTCTCAGTTCTTATTTATTTGCTTTATCATAATTAAATGATTCTTTGTAATAATATTGTTTGGAACAGGGCATGGTGGAAATATACTTTAAAGTGAGATTATATTCCAAACAGGACTGTGTTATTTTTGGATCTAATATTTTGAGAATGGAGGTAGAGCCGTGAGGGACAAAGAGCCCTTGGGATATAAGCAGGTGTGCTGTAAAGATAAATGGAAGGACTTGCCTTTAGTGACTTGTTTTTTTGGCCTCGGTATTTAAGATGCTCCATATGGTTGGACAAAATCGTCTTCCTAAGAAAAACATGAAAGTCACTTTTTGGACATTCAAAGAGGTGAAAGAAAAATCCAGATTGCTTTGAAGGACGAGCCTGCAGTGCAGAAGGGTATAAACACAACCCCAGATACCAGATGTTTTAGCATAGCAATGTGACGAAATACTCCCCTTTCTTTATTTACACTTTACAGCAAATATTTTGCAAAGACAAGGCAAAGAATGTTGATGTCCCACCAGTTAAGCTTCAAGCATAACAAGGTCCCAAGTTCCAAAATGTAGCATTCCTTGTGGTGTCCTCCAAGCTCTGGGTAGTGATAAACATCTGGCATTCTATTTTCCAGTGTTCAGAAATGATGATTATTAGGACCAAAGAGGGAGGAAGGAACACTTACAACACTGATCAACTTCTAGCTCTTTTCTAGGTTGCAAGGAGCTACAAGAAATGACATCATTGTTACTTTGTTTAACCAGGGGAAGGATTTGCTAATTTGTGCACACACACACACACACACACACACACACACGCACACACACAGAACCACCTTTCCTGCCAGCCCAGTGCTTAACCTTTTTCCAAATGGTATCCTTAGATGGTAGACTCCTCCTCAAATCTGGACATATGCTTGATGCTGGGAAAACACTCTTGGTGGAGGCCTCACTGCTCTGAAAACTAATACATTTAAACAATTCCTTAAAAGTGACCACTTGGATTTTGTTACCAACCTATGCTCCTTATTTCTTACTCTTGTTAGTAAATCAAAGGAAGAAATAGTAAATCATACACTTAATAAAACATCAAAGACAGACACGGCTGGAAGTGACTCCTGGTACAAGTTCCATCCCATCTGTCAGGAGGGTCTGATGCTTGGGTAGTAAATGTGAATAGGCTGGGAGACACTGAGGGGATGGGGGCCTTCATAAATCTCACATCACAGCCATTCATTCCTGCGTGCGCTCAGCAAGCAAGGGAAGATGATATGAGCAGGTTCTACACACAACTCATAACAGAGATGGATATGTTATTTTGTCCCTGAGAACAGATGATCACACTAAATCACATTTCAGAGACCCTGAAGCCCTCTACTCTTCAAAAATTGCCCCTTTTTCTCCCCAGCTCCAAAAAGTAGGGAATTCAGTTCAATAAAAGACCAAAGAAAAAGTAAGGTGCTGGGTTGTTACAGGCCAACTTATCAAAGGGGGACCTTCTAATAAAAGATCAAAGAAATCAAGCCTTAACAGGAGTCTTTAGCCCAGCCAGATGGAAAGATGAGAAGATACTCTAAGTCACACCAAAGTTTTGTCACTGCCCTCCAGGTGAGAAGATAATCTGATCTTATCTCATGAATAATGAAGGCCATAGCAGGAGTCTGGGGGCCTGACCTCTTGAAAAGATTACAGAAATATGAAGCAGACCCAATAGGAGGTCTTATCTGGAGAAGTAAAGCTAATGAAAACAACTGGAACAAAGAGAAAGTTAGAATGGGCTTTTGAGATTATAGGAATATTTACCTTTTATTTTTGGAGGGCGTGACTATGATCAGACAGCAAACTGAGATGAAACTTTTTCTGTTTTAGACCTTTCTAATATGCCCCTCAAAGCATTTGTGTTTCTGGATGAACACATCAAGTTCTACCATCTTTTATGCATGAATCTGATATTTTTGAAGTAACCTACCATTGTTCAGGACTGATCCCTCCCCCTACTTTCTTAACAATCACACACCCTCTTAACTTTGACCATAGGTCCCTCCAATATTGTGCATTTGCAAACTAAAAAGCCAAGTCTGATTTAGGTCAACGTGTATGAAAGCAGGTAAGAGGCCCACCTGGGAACTAACCCAGTACTTTGACTTTATTCCAGGAGACTCTAAGAGACCCATGAACAGAGTCAGACGAAGGCTGAACAAGTAGCCACATGATTACATTTGCTCCTTGACATTTTTGTTTAGTTTTTGGTGTAGAGAATAGGAAGTTCTTGCTTGACCATCATTAAAACTAGTATGAGATTATACTGTTAACTGATTAGTGGACCTTTATTTATTTATTTATTTATTTATTTATTTTTAATTTATTTTTTTTTTAATGTTTATTTATTTTTGGGACAGAGAGAGACAGAGCATGAACAGGGGAGGGGCAGAGAGAGAGGGAGACACAGAATCAGAAGCAGGCTCCAGGCTCTGAGCCGTCAGCCCAGAGCCCGACGCGGGGCTCGAACTCACGGGAACTCACAGACCGCGAGATCGTGACCTGAGCTGAAGTCGGATGCTTAACCGACTGAGCCACCCAGGTGCCCCAGATTAGTGGACCTTTAAATAGCACCGAAATGATCATTACACCAACTTCACCTGTCATCTGGGTGAATTTTCCCCCTACTGGATTATTCTTACCTTTTTTTATTGTTAAACTGGGCCAAGCTTCTGTTTTCAACAGCAGAGGTGTTTAGGGAGAAATAAGTGAAGATTACTATTCTTTTTATCTGCCTTCTGTCCCTTATAAGAGGAGGGCACAACCCCTGCATCAGTCAGGGATTGATGACTTTGTCTATGATAATGTCTTTAGTCATAAATACTCAGAGTACTGTCTAAGTTAACATCAAGCAGGAGAGAAAAAAACATGAATTTTAAATCTGATTCTCATAGTTCCTTCATCTTGTACAATGACTGCTCCCTTTGGGTTGATATGCCAGCACAGTGTCATGCCCTTTAAAGACCTCATTTCCTTTAACTGTCATGATAGCCATGAGGTAGGTACTATTATTCCCATTTTGCAGATGGGGAAAATGAAGCACAGGGATATTTAGTAATTCACCCAAGACCATGCAAACAGAAAGCAGTCTAAATTATTCCCTATTATTCTTACTGGCTTTGATTAATTCATCATACTTCTATTCCCCAAATGCTCCATAATTATATTTAATTCAGTTAAGAGCTTATCAATAGGCAAAATAAATAGATAACTATTAATTATCATTTTGTTTGAGTACTTCAAAAAATCTACATAATCATCTAATTTAAATGTGCCCAAATGCATTCTAAATAGCCACTTAATGTTGTGTTAGCACATTCTAGGACAGTTATTCTTTTTTGGATGCTTTGTTCTTGAACTATTTGTTTGATTTTTTTTTTTGAAACTTCTGTTATTTACTGGGGGGAAACAGACACTATTCAATATTTATTTTTTAATGCTTTCTACATTTTGGAAAATAAATTACTTGGAATACATAATATATTCTTATAAATCAGTATCTATCTTTCTTATTCTCATTTCATCTTCGTGTATATTCAGATGTATTTATATCTCTCCTAGTTAGCTATTTTTTTTTTAACTCTCATGGTCAGGAATTTTAGGGAAAGAAAAGTCACCTTCCAACCTCCTCTACTGTTGAGTATTTACCTTTCTTTGCCTCTTTGGCTTGTAAAAACTCCTACCCATGCTCTGTTTTTATTTTGATCAAACTTTTAACATTCACTGTACTCCATTTTCTAAACTTCCAATTACCACAAGTAGACTGATTTACCACTTTTTATACCAAAATTGAATATCTACATTTATTTGGCATATAAGATGCATAATATTCATCTGGTAATATTTCATTTTAGGAGAAGTTGTCATTTTTGTTTAGAATATGCTGGAAATATTGGTTATTTTGTAACTATGTTTTCTTGAGGACAGTCCCATGAATTTATTCCTCAGGAGACTAAATTAATCATTTGATTTCAAGAAGGCATTTCATTATTGATAGAATTGAAATTAAAGATAAGCATCAGGGGCGCCTGGGTGGCTCAGTCGGTTAAGCGTCTGACTTTGGCTCAGGTCATGATCTCGCGGTTCGTGAGTTCGGGCCCACCATCAGGCTCTGTGCTGGCAGCTGGGAGCCTGGAGCCTGCTTTGGATTCTGTCTTCCTCTCTCTCTGCCCCTCCCCTGCTCACGCTCTGTCTCTCTCTGTCTCAAAAATAAATAAACATTGAAAACATTTTAAAAAAAGATAAACATCAGCAGAATAAAAACTATTTATATATTATTGTTGGAGCTACGTAAAAAAGCAAGCAGAAACCTATTCATTACCCTAAAGACTAGGAAAAATACACCAATGACAATGGAACCAACTAGTGGTCTCAAGAATAATTTTTTAACTCATACTTTTTACATTTTCTAGATTTTCTTTAATAAACATAATCAATTTTATAAGACATCAATTTCCTGCTGGGAAACACACACTCTTTAAAGAGCAAATTTAGAAATTTGTGTTTCGTTGACTATGTCCCATCCCGTTGGCCCGCTCATGATGCAGACATGCATACTCAGAGGTACTCTATGCAGCTCCTTTTTTGTCTCTAAGACCTTTCATAGCTAACCCCTAGCTCAGCAAACTGAGATTAAATTGCGGCAGAGGCAGCAGCTCATAGGCCACCAGTGTTGACATTCTTGGGACCAGTCCAAAGCAGAGAGAATTTTTCCTCTTCATTCAGGGCATCTTTGAAATCTAGACTCTGACCTGGGAGATGCAGACTCTCTGGAACTCAGGGGCAGATTTGGCAGTTGGGGCTGCAAGGAATTTTCTACTTTTTATAGAATTGTTTTAATGCATTAATAGAGAAGAAGCACTCTTGTTTATATTGGTAGAATTTCAAACACTTTTGTTTCATGGCCTCTTTATTGTGTTTGGAAAGTAATAACCCACTCCCTGGGGTCGCTTTTAAGAATGACAGGACTTCAGCCCACTATATGCAGTGACTGTTAGTATTGTCTGCATTTGAGAAGGTTAAGCATTTTCACAAACTCAAATTGCTTCTATGATTAGAATTACAGAATCCAAAAGATTGAAGGGTACTACTGCCTTATTCTGTATTTAAGGTAATAGGAATTGGAAGCAGTTAAAAAGTGATTCATTCAAAATCAGGATGAGGACCAGAAGCAAGTGTCTGTCATGCCCTGCAAGTCAGGCAAACCTGAGTTTTTGCCCCATTTCGTCCCTTCCTGATCATGTGACTTGGCTTCCTATATGGAGCCTCTGCCCTCAGGAGCTTTTGAGAGATAAAAGTGAGATCATGCAGGGGTGCCTGGGTGGCTCAGTCCAGTAAATGTCCAACTTTTGGTATCAGCTCAGGTCATGATCTCATGGTTTGTGAGTTCGAGCCCCACGTCTGGCTTTGCACTGACAATGCAGAGCCTGCTTGGGATGCTCTCTCTCTCCCTCTCTCTGCCCCTCCCCCACTTGCATTTTGTCTCTCTCAAAATAAATAAATAAACATTAAAAATAAATAAATATATTGAGATCATGCAGGTTAGGTTTCCCATCCCCACCTATGCCCGAGGCCAAGTCTTCTTCTTCTTCTCGAAAACTCTTACTTGTGGTTCCCTCTGTTCCACAAGGGAAAGAAGGCCAAATCCAAAATGAAGGGACTACATGCCCACTTACTTCTGATGATGTCAACTCATGCTCCCCCAGCACAATTAAAAGTCTTCAATGTCTCCTTTTTCTAAAACTTGGATAAAATCCAAACTCTTGCATACAGCCCGCTAGGAACTCCAGGATTTAGTCTCTGTCTCCTCCTCAAAGATTTTTCCACCTTTTCACTCGCTCCACAAACCTCATCTCCAGTCATGCCCTTGCTGAGCTTCTGGGAGAAATAACCTCCTTCCACAAAAACCTGTCTTCCTACACCCACCTCATGTCCCCTCCTCTATGAATCCCTCACTGACCTCACTTTCCCTCCCCAAAGATGCAATTCTCATTCATTCATTCACTCATTCATCATTCATTCATTCATTCATTCATTCTGTAGAGCACATATTTATTCCTCTACACCCCACTCCAGTGTAATATTCTGTTCAAATGAAAGCTCACATGAGTTACTCAAGTTGAGGAAAGGGATACAAATGTCCTTCCTCTACAGCCACCACAAGGGTCTTCATGGTTTACCAAACATTACCTTTGGTTGTGATGCTTATCCAGTCTGCTTACTAAGTTCACTGTTAACTATTACATTTTCATCTCATGGACAAAAGAAAGTAAGTAAATAAAAGGAGGCTGTGAATTTTTAACTCTACTGAACTGCAGTAAGTTTTAAAGTTACAGAAATTTACAAGGACAACAGGATGAAATGGAAATTGGAAGTTAGAGCCAAATATCATATACAATTTAATAAATAACTGATATAATCCTAATAAAAATACAACAAACTCTCAAATTACATATGGTGGGATTCTAGTATCTCCTTTCAATCTGTCCTACTCAGACAAGTTTCAATGAAAAGACTAGAAGACAATCTACTTATTCAAAGTAGGAGTAGTTTCAATGGAAAGGATTCGAGGCTTGTCTGTTCACTGGGAGTGTTGGAGCTGTGAAGGTCAAGGAAGATTCCACTAACATTCATGGAATCAAGAACTACCAGAACTGAAAGAAAACCTTCAGTGACAGTACCAGGTGCCTGCAGCTTTCAAGCGGGCAGTTTCCAGGAGCTCTCTGAGAAACTCCATACTCTTGTGTCTGCCATCTGCCTACCTGTCTGTCTGCAACCATTGCTAAAGGGTATGGTTTCACCTCTTCCCCCTTCTAAATCCTGCATGATGATTGTGTTGTGTATCTTGTTCTGTGCTTTGATAACATTTGTTAACCACTTTACCCAGAAAAACCAACTTGATCTTTTACGCTATTCTTCCTGGATCTGAGAGGAACTGGGATCTGCCTTGTGCTGTAATTGGTGCTGGTGGCAGTGAGGTGAAGGTATATCCCCTACCAACTTTTGTTGGAATTGTTCGATTTGGAACATATATCCCTGCCAAGCAGAGATTAGAGACTCAAAGATACTGTCTGTAAGAATTTTTTAAATGAATACTAACCACCTGTCATGTCATACATTTAATATACTTGATACTTAACTCTGAACTTCATAACATCCATAATCATTGTGGGAGCTAGTAGTTTTATCCAGAGCTTTCTTGCTTTCAATCCCTCTCTCTTTTACTCTACCATACTCCCCAAGGGCATTTATGGAAGATTCTATTTTTTCCTTGGGTGCTCTCTATATGATTTTTCTTATCTGCCAATCACTGATCCAGGTAGATATTTTTCCATTTTTTAGTTAAGGACTCTGAAGTTCAGAAAAAAATAAATTTTTCCCCACTGTTGCCAGAGATGGCATGCATTTTTTTTTAATGCCAACATTTTGCAGAGGCAGGGACTCTATTTTATTCGCTTTTGTGGCCCAGGACTTGATCCCAGAACCAAAGTGGGCAATATTAAATCTGCCTCTAAAATTGAGACACATTACAGTTTAGCAATTAGGAACACAGACTCTAAGCCTAGATTCCTTGAGTGTAAATCCTGGTTCTACTACCTGCCAGTTTCTGTGGCTTTGTAAAAATTAATTAAGCTGCTTGCCCTTTGTTCCCTCATATGTAAAATAGGAATCATCATAATGCCCATGTCATGAGCTGTGTTGGGAATTAATATATTTGAAATAACTAAAATAAGGCTTGACATATGGTTAGTACAATTATTACTTATCTATTATTATTAATCTATTATTAAGTATTCTTATTATTATGTAGCTAGCATAGAATAGAGACAACGTCTTTTCAACGTAAGTTATTAAACTCTACATAACTACTACAGAGGGAGGCATTTTTAAATAGCACAAGGAAACATAAGCTAATCGAATTCTCATAAAAGATTCTATTCCACAAATATTCAGGCTCCCTACTAATGTAAAACACACTAGGTTACGCTCTGGGAGATAGAACCAGGAATAAATCAAGAGCCAAGCCTTGAGGTTCATAAGGCAGTGGGAAAAACAGACACATCCACGCACAATACTGACACTTGTGGAACAAAAGGAAGATCAACCCAATGAGAACAAGTAGAAGCTGTTTATCCAGAGCTGAGTAGACCAAAACAGTCAGCCAATATATCACATGCATTCGGTAGAGAATTTCGAGGCAGGCAAAGGAGAGGGGAAGCTTTACAGGAGGAAAAAGGGAAGGCTCCATGTGCCCTGACCAGAGGCTGTTGGATGTTGTCATGCTGACTGTAGGTAGGCTAACCAGAAGCTGGCATCGCACATGATTCATTAGAGTTACCTATTTGGCTTTGTTAGACTGGGTCTCAATCGGAAGCAGGAACAAAATTAGGAAAGCTGTCAGTTGTTAATCAAGTCCTGGACATTTGGGTAGATAATTATCATGATTATTGTTTGGCCTCTGGTACTGGTAACTAGAGAAAGGAGTCGGACTTGCTACAGGTCTGACTTATGCGCTGGCTCCTATGGCTCGATGGTGGGTTGGTTTCCTGAGCTGGTTGCTGCAGGTTTTGTGTGAAAGTTCTATTTTTTTACATTCTGACCATTGTTTGCTTGTATATTCAGTCTCTCACTCTGATTTCAATAGGAATCATTGTGCTGCTGAAGATGTAACTTCAGCCTGAACTCATTATCTCTTGATATTTAGGAGTCCATTTTCCAAGATGTATGCACATTTCTAAGAGCTGGTATTTCTCTTCATCACTATTGACTCCACTTTCTGGCATTGTCTAAATTCTCCTTCCTCACTTGGCACTGTACTTCACCTCTTTAGCTCACAGCACCCTGACGAGGAGAACAGGCTCTGGTGTCTTGTTTCAAACTCTAGCTCAGCTTTCTAGTAATCACACAAGCTTGGGCAACTTACTGAACCTTTCAGGGTCTCAATTTCCTCATCTGTGAATGTGAATGGATAGCCACACCAACCTGGGGTGGAGGCAAGGGCTATTGTGAGGATTTGCTAGGGAAGCTCCTATAAGATTGCAAGTGTTCAGTGAATTTTAACCTTTAGCACTCTTTCTTCTTCATTACAGTAAACGCCCCCCAAGGGATGTGGCCCCTTCTTGAATTCCCCCCCCGCCCCACTTTCCTCTCCCTTGCCCCTCTCTCCACCACCCAGAAGATTTGGCCATATGCAAAAGAACTGACATTGACAACACACCTGTTCTTTACAAAAATAACTATAAATATGGGAATCATAGAATAATTAGACAGCTACTCTGCTCACATCTATGCTAATAAATTCAAAGACCTGAATGAATGGATGAATTTCTCAGAAGACACACTTTACCCAAACTGAACTCATCTGAAGAGTTAAAAAGTTGAAAACTACAAATTATCATACTGGAACTAGAAAACATTATGAAAGGAAAATCTCAAGGAGAAAAGTATGCACCAAGTCTAGTTTCAAAGGTAAATATTCCTAGTTGCAAGGAGTGAATAATTTCTAATGCTATTTAAACAATTTAACTGAAGAGAGAGAAATTTCCTCCTTACTAAGCTGGTAAGAAGTAACACAGAAAATAAAACACTATGGAGTAGTCTCTGTTATCAATAGCAGCACAAAAACATTCATATTAGTAAATAAAGTCTACCAGAATATTTGAAGTTATTCACTTTGCCTAACTGATTAGCTCAGGAATAAAATGACTGGAAATTATTAATTAAATTCACACTATTAATAGGTCAAATATGAAAAAGTATATGTTCATTCTTGTAGATGACAAAAACCATTCATTCATATGAAATGCTCTTGATTAAACAGGATACATGAAAATGTTCTTATCATAGTAAATATACCTTACTAAAAAGAGCAGCATAATATTTTACATATTGGCATCATTCACATTAAATTTTTAAAAAATGGCAGAACGCTAGGATTTATTTGTTTGTTTTAGAATGCTAGAATTTAAAGTCTATATTTCATAGGAAACTATTGGTCTTAACAGTGATGAATCTCAACACCTAGAACACAGTGGGTGCTCAGTAAATACCTGATGAATGAACAATGCCAACCACTACTGTCATAATTTAAAAATCTTCTAGAAGTACCATCCAAGTCAAGTAACAAGGTGAGGACATGAAGCATGGAAAATAAGAAAGAATGATAACAGCATTAAAAAAAGAGAGATGACCTGATTTTAGACCCAAAACCTACAATGATCAACCTAAAAAATTTTAAAAGAATAAGAATTTAGTAAGTCAGATGATCACAAATTAATAAGTAAAAAGTGTTTTCCTTTATAATAAAAACAACTAGTTATTAATTTGAACCATATGTAATTGCCAAAATTCCTGTTTCTACAAAACAAGCTGATTTCCTGTCATTCTACTCAATGGAAAATAAAATGGAAGAAAAGATCCAACCACAAAGCTACAATACCCAGACATGTCTGGAACATTTAAGGAAACAGAAAAACTTACTGATAAATAGTTTAAAAAACACTTGAGTACACAAAAAAAACTTTTATTCTGTTTTAATTAGGAAATGCAATGCTGTCATGTTATCAATTTTCTGTTGATCTAAAAATATCATGTAACTGCAATTTTTTAAAAAGCATATGTTTATATATGTTTATATGTTTCCTTTCATTTTCCCCTTTCAGATAAGTTCATTGTGACATTAGGGTAGGAAAGTAAACATGTACATATAGCAAAAAATGCCTGAAAAACGAGAAACAAGTCTGTAAAAACAACAGAAAGGTAGGAGATTTCCTTGCCTAGGTATGAGAATAAATATAAGGCTGCAGGAAAACAATGCTTCTTTTTCTTAACGTTTTTATTCATTTTTTGAGAGAAGAAACAGAGCATGAGCAGGGGAGGGGCAGAGAGACAGGGAAACACAGAATCTAAAGCAGGCTCCAGGCTCTGAACTGTTAGCACAGAGCCCAACACGGGGCTTAAACGCACAAACCATGAGATCATGACCTGAACTGGCTGGCCACTTAACCGACTGGGCCGCCCAGGCGCCCCGGTAAAGTATGCTTCTAAACAAAAGAATGATTAAACAGGCAGTATAAGAGAAGAGACTAAAAAGTACAGAAATAGATCTAACAACACAAATTTAATGTACTCTATATATGCAAATAGGTGGATAAAAGATAATTTAGTAAATCACGTAGGGATAACTGTCTAATAATATATTTCAATACTCCAATAATACTTCAACCTGATTTTCAAATAAATTCGAAGTGAGTCTAAGTTTTAAACATAAAGAATAAAATTTCCAAAAATAATAGAAGAATATATGAGTGGTTTTGTTTTTATCGTGGGAAAAGTCTTTGCAAGAAAGATACAAATTCGGGTGATCACAAAATAAAGTTTGATAATTGACCACACACATTATAATTTTACACAAGGCCAAAAAATATCATAAAAAAGAAAGATAAATGAATAATTGGAGGAAAAACATTTACAACACATGTCAGCAATCTATTGTATTACTTAGGGATAAAAGAATAACTTTATTTAGTAGATAAGTGTACTATTTTAGTTAAAAATCAGTAAGGAAAAGCTAACAGCTCAGTAGGAAAATAAGTCAAGTTCATCAGTAGACAGTTAATACGAAAAAATTACTATGGTTTACAACTGTATGAAAAGATACTCATCTTCACACAGCCGGGTATATACAAATTAAAATGCCAATGATGTAGGGGTGCCTGGGTGACTGATTTGGTTAAGCATCTGACTCTTGATTTCGGCTTAGGAAATCAGAAAGGAACCCAATCATGGGTTCGTGAGTTCAAGCCCCGCATGGGACTCCTCGCACTGACAATATAGACCCTGCTTGGGATTCTTCCTCTCTCTCCCTCTTTCTCTGCCCCTTCTGTGCACACACTCTCTCAAAATAAATAAACTTTTAAAAATGCCAATGATTGAACTATTTTTCACTTCAGCTGCAAAGATTAAAACATTTTTACAGCTTTGCTGAGATATAATTCACATGCCATTCAATTCACCTACTTAGACTATATTCACAAAGTTGTGCACCCATCATACAATCAATTTTAAAACACCTTCATCACTCCCAAAAGAAACCCTGTACCCCTTAGCAATCACTTAGTTACTCTTAACCCTATACATCAGTCCTAGGTATTCATGAATCAAATTTCTTCTTTGATGGATTTCCTTATTCTACACATTTCATAAAAATAGGACCATATTCACATAAATGCTCACAAGATGACCCTCTGTGGCCAGCTTATTTCAGTCTTAGGATTCATCCATTTTATAGCACATATCAGTATTTTATTCTGTTTTACTGTCTTATGTTCCATTTTACTTATCTATTCATCAGTTGATGGACATTTAGATTATTTACAATTTTTGGCTATTATGAATAGTGATGCTATGAACATACTTGCACAGTTTGTGAGTGGACATATATATTATTGTGGCTATTTTTGTGTAATGTCTGTTAAAATCCACTGTCATTTTTTCATGTTTATTTATTTATTTTGAGAGAGAGAGCGAGAGCAAAAACGAGCATGTGCCAGCAGGGGTAGAATAGAGAAAGAGGGAAAGAAAGAATCCCCAGCAGGCTTGTTGCTGTTTGGCCACACAGGCACCCTTTCACCACCATGTTTCAATCAGATTGTCTTTTTTTGTTGTTGCTGAGTTCAGAGTTGTTTACATATTCATGATATAGGTCCCCTATCAGATAAACAGTTTGCAAATATTTTCTCCAATTTTGTAAATAGTGTTTCCATTTACTTTATGGTGTTCTTTCAAGCACAAAAGTTATTAATAATGATGGAATCAAGTTTACTTATTTTTGTTATATTACTTGTGCTTTTGCGTCTATGAAGGCTCTGCATAACTCAAGATTACGAAGATTTACTATGTTTTTTCTAAGAGTTTATAGTTTAGCTATGATCTCTTTTGAATTAATTCTTGTATGTGGTATAAGGAAGAAATCAAATTTCTTTGTTTTGCATGGGGTTACTCAGGTATTCCAGTACCATTTTTTGGAGAGATAATCCTTTATCAGTTGAACTGTCTTGGCATCCTTGGTGAAAATCAATTGACCATAAAATATGAGTATATTTCTAGACTCTAAGTTCCATTACATTGATTTATATGTCTGTCCTTATTCCAGTTCCACATTATCGTTATTAACATAGCTTATGGTAGGTTGAAATCAGAAAGTGTGATTTCTAGCCTTGTTGATACAAGCCAGAATCCCCAGTGGTAAGAGGGTTTATTCTTGTCTTGTTCTCGATCATAGGGGCAAAATGTTTATTCTTTCACCATCAAATATGATATTAGGACTGGGTTTCTATAAATGTCCTTTGTCAGGTTGAGGAACTTTCCTTCTATGCCTCCTTCGCAGAGTGTTTTTATCATGAAAAGGTGTCTATTGAGATGATCACATGGTCTTTCTCCTTTAACTGATACAGTGCATTGCATTAATTGATTTTCAGATCTAAACCAACCTTGTATTCCTGAGATAAATCCCACTTGTTTGTAGTATATAATCCTATTAAAATGGTGCCAGGTGTGCCTGTGTGGCCCAGTCAGTTGACTGTCTGACTCCTGATTTTGGCTCAGGTCAAGATCTCATGGGTTTGTGAGCTTGAGACCTGTGCTGACAGTGTGGAGCCTGCTTGGGATTCTCTCTCTTCCTCTCTCTCTACCTCTCCCCTCCTCACACTATCTCTAAATAACTAAATTAAACTAAACTAAACTGGTGCTAGATTGGGTTTGCTGGTATTTTGTTAAGCAATTACAATTTTTTTTTTAAACTTTATTTATTTATTTTTGAGAGAGAGGGAGAGAGCACACACAGTGGGGAAGGGGCAGAGAGACAGAGGGAGGCACAGAATCCAAAGAAGGCTGCAGGCTCTGAGCTGTCAGCACAGAGCCCAACACAGGGTTTGAACCCACAGACTGCTAGATCATGGCCTAAGCTGAAGTCGGACACTTAACGGACTGAGCAACCCAGGCGCCCCTTTCGTTAAGGACTTTTGCATCTATAATCACAAAAGATATTGATCCATAGATTTTTTTCTTATCTTGTAATGTCTTTGTCTGGTTCGGTATCTGGGTAATACTGATCTTAAACATTGAATTGAGAAGTTTTCCCTTCTCTGCTATATTTTAGAAAGAACTTATAAAGATTTATTATTAATTCCATAAATGTTTAGTAAAATTCACTAGTGAAGCCATCTGGGTCTGAGATTCTCTTTCAAGAAGTTTTTAAATTACTAATTTAATCTCTATTTGTTATTGGTCTTTTCTAATTTTCTGTTTCTTCTTGAGTTACTTTTGATAGCTTTTGTCTTTCCAGAAATTTGTCCATTTCTCCTAAATCATCTCATTGTTCACCACACAGCTGTTCACAGCATTCTCTTATGGTCCTTTTTATTCCTGTAAGGTTGGAAGTAATGTTCCCACTAAAGATTAAAACATTTTAGGACGACAATGCAGGGAAGAGTTTGCTTACTCTATGGTGGGGATTGTGAATGGAAACTTGGAGAAATCTTCTTGAGGACACTTTAGCAATCAGATTCAGCAGAACATGGTGGCAAATTAAATGCAGGTGGTAAGGAGGAATTAAAGACAGCCCTGAGTTTTTGAGTGTGACTGAAAGGAGACTACCCTTGCATCCATAAATAGAGGGAAATCAAATTTAAGGGAAAAGTAATGGATATATTTAATTATTAGGTGTGATGGTTACATGGGTTGTAGAAGTCGAAATATAAGTAGCCAGCCAGAAATTCAGAACTAACTCTTGAGAAGAGAATAATTAGGGTGCTTGTGTTGAAACAACAGCTCCTTGAACCTACATGAAATGATGAGGATACATTTAGTTTAGTTTAGTTTAGTTCAGTTTAGTTTAGTTTAGTTTAGTTTTGGTTTTTGAGAAGTGCATATAAGAGACAGAAGAACAAAAATATATGGCAGAATCTTAAGGCATGCCTACAACTACGGAGTAGAAATAAAGCAGGAAATTAATACCAGAAGTTGAGCGGGAAAACTCACAGAGATTTAAGGAAAATTAGGAATGACATTACAGAAACTAAGTGTAGAGACACTGTAAAGGAAAGAAGAAATAGGAGTGCCAACTGCTCTTTGGGATCAAGTAGGGTGATGACTGGGAAGAGGCTACTGGGTCCAACAAATAGGATGTCAAGTTTGGCTTCCGAAAGAATAGTTGGTCTACCAGAAACCCATTAGAATTTTTTTCCCCAAGAGTTACTTATATCAAATTGTATAGGTTCCTAAAATTGACTAAGCAAAAATATTTTCAAGTACTTAAATATACAATTGAGTTCCCACATATCATCGTTCTTACATCTCATAAATATAATTTCCATTAACTGCATTTCTGTGCAGAAAGAGAATTTCAGTATTTTTTGCAGTAGATCAAGGAAACTGTTTATATGCTTTGCCAAATATTTATATCTCATCTTAAATGTTAGCAAACCACTACCAGAAAATATAAGAAAACCAAATGGATCCCTAAAACCAAGATAAAATGTTTCCGACTAAAAGGTAACTTTGGGGGCTCAAATTTATCTTGGCATAAATTGTATCCTGTGAGTAGAGACTACTAAACTCAGACTCCTACTCTCTTGTGAAAAATTTAAAAAGGCTACATTATCCCCTAAATAGTAACTGTCTGGATGCCTGACCAGAATGTATTCCATCTGGTCCTTGGTTTAGGCAAGTAGAGATGTAATGTAAGTTGTAGCAAATTAGGAACATTAAGCCACATAAAAATGTCATTTTGAAACTGTTAGGACATTCTCAGAAAACTGTGATTCAGTGAAATATGATGTGGAAAGCACTCACTCTACCCTGGGGGATAAGGGAGCCATAGCTTCCTGCTCAGGAGGCACACATCCTAACTGCAGTCTTGCAGCCTTTGACTCTTTCTGGGTCAGGATGGGATGATCACCAACCAGGAAGCCATCTGCCTCTCAGCAGACCTGAACACCTAAGGCTGCTAAGGCAAGGGCAGATCCCCATGCAGCCCTTAGCCTGAGCAGGACTGCCCTGTACTACTGAAATTCAATCCCACTGATTGTTCTATAAGGCCAGAGATACAGTTAATGATGCTAGTCCTTGGAGCTGAATGGGACCTTGAAAAGTATCAACTATAAAATAAGCCATGTGGATAAGGAGGGTAACTTTGAAATTCCACTGAAAGTTTAAACTATGAAACAGAAAAAAGTTTCTTTTGCTAAAAATTAAAGAGCGCTTTGTTGTTTCATGATACTTCAGTGGAGTTAGCTGTGTTTTATGTTTTCCTAAGATTGATTTTTTAGGTAAGTGACAATTGCCATTGGTCGGATTCTAGTCTGACTTGTTTTAAGTTTAGAAATGGAAGTTGTAAGGCTCACAAGCAGAAATAAACTATTAGAATTATACCAAAATAAAAAGCTTAGGAACAACTAAGGGAACAATCAAAAAAATTAAAAGACAATCTACTGAATGGGAAAAGATATTTGCAAATGACATACCTGATAAAGAGTTGGTATCCAAAATATATAAAGAACTTATACAACTCAACTCCCTGAAAACAAATAATTTAATTAAAAATGGGCAGAAAACATAAACAGACATTTCTCCAAAGAAGACATACAGATGGCCAACAGACACGTGAAACAATGCTCAACATTATCATCAGGGAAATGCAAATCAAAACCACAATGAGATATCACTTACACCTGTCAGAATGGTTAAAACCAAAAACTCAAGAAACAAGTATTGGTGAAGATGTGGAGAAAAAGGAATCCTGTTACACCGTTGGCAGGAATGCAAACTGGTGTAGACACTGTGGAAAACATTATGGAGGTTCCTCAAAAAATTCAAAATAGAACTACCCTACGATCCAGCAATTGTGTGACTGGGTATTTATCTAAAGAATTTGAAAATGCTAATTTTAAGGGATATATGAACCCCTATGTTTTTTGCAGCATTATTTACAACAGCCAAACTATGGAAGCAGCCCATGAGTCCGTCAACTGATGAATGGATAAAGAAGTTGTCACACACACACACACACACACACACACACACACGGAATATTATTCAGCCATAAAAAAGAATGAAATCTTACCATTTGCAACAACATAGGTGGATCGAGACAGTATAATACTTAATGAAATACGCCAGTCTAAGAAAGACAAATACCATATGATTTCATTCATATATGGAACTTAAGGGACAAAACTGATGAACAACAACAACAAAAAGTGACAAACCCCAGACTCTTAACTAGAGAGAACAAACAGAGGGTTACCAGTGGGAAGGTGGGTGGAGGGATGGGGGAAATGGATGAAGGGGATAAAGAGTACACTTATCTTGATGGGCACTGAGTAATATATGGCATTGTTGAATCACTACATTGTAACACCTGAAACTAATAGAACACCGTGTGCTGATGACGCTGGAATTAAAATTAAAATAAGATAATATAGGATAAAATAAAATGAATTAAAAATAATAAAATAAAAAACTAAAATAAACAAAGAAAGACATGAAACTTGTAAGGCCAAAGTAGTTCTATTATTTTTGTGTGTTTGTTAACCCACCCAGGCAAAGGTTCTTATGATAGAAGTACTTGGAAAAAAAATTAGGAATGCACTTAAACCCTCAAGTTAACTCTCTCCATCCAAGTGTTCCCAGAAAAACAAGGTCTAGAGCAAGATGAAAGCTAGGTTTTCTGAGCAAACCACAACACTGGGGTCTGGACAGACCCTTCTGCCTTTTTGCCCTCCACTTCTCTTCTCCACCAAACCATCTTTCTCTATTCCATCAGATGCAGCAACTGGTGACGGGGAGAGGAGGCAAGGAGCTGTGCAGGGCATGGTGTTAATGAAATTTATTAAACCCTGAAACTGGAAAGAAACTTCTAATTTGCTGCTTCTTCTCTAAGCGCTAGGCAAGTAATGTCTCGCCTAGAAGACTTTCTAGAGTAACTGGCAGTCCCAGGAGGACAGACAGCTACAGCCAAATAAGGAGATGCAGGGAAAAGGAAGGAGTGTTATATTTCCACTTGAGAAAGTGGAAAGAGATGATACTAAAGATTTCTTATTTTGTGCAATTATTGATTAGATCTCCTAAATGTATCATCAGTACCTGAGTTTATCATCTCCTTATTAGCAAGCCATTTTTTAAAGTTTCATCAAACTGTTTGGATGAAGTCAGGACAAATCTTTTAAAATAATTTTTAAGCAGTTGATTTATATGAAGATCTGAAATCTTTTCATGTTCAGTGACAGCTCTGATTATTATCATCATTTGCAGATACTAATGATTAATGGAGGATATTGTTCATAACTCCTTCAAGATCTCTAGTTCTTAACTACTTGAAACCTCAGTTTTGAATCAGAAAAAAGGGACTTCACTACAGAGACACTGGAAATGCAGAAAAAAAGAAAGAAAGAAAAAAAGAAAGAAAGAAAGGTAGAAAGAAAGAAAGGTAGAAAGAAAGAAAAGAAAGAAAGAAAAGAAAGAAAGAAAGAAAGAAAGAAAGAAAGAAAGAAAGAAAGAGGAAGGGAGGGAGGGAGGGGAGGAGGAAGGAAGGAAGGAAGGAAGGAAGGAAGGAAGGAAGGAAGGGAGGAAAGGTCTTCCACATTTAAAGTATCTGTTACCTCTGTCCAATTCAAAGAGTAAAATATTCTAAAATTTGTTGAACAGCTTTATAGATAAGTACCTTGTGCTAGGCTTGTGGCTTGGTCCCTATGTTTAGCTGTTAGTCTGGTTATTTTACATTTTAGCAACTTTTTAAATGCAGTTTGTGAAACTATATTTTTTAGTTGCATCTGTAGATTCTAGGAAGGACAAAAATTGAAGAATGGTAGAAAATAAGTAAAGGATAATTGATTTTGTGTGTCTCTTATGTTTAGAAGTGATCTTTTAAAATTCATTTCTAAATAAATCCGAAGTCTAGCACCATAAATGGACATAATTGGACATGTCCAAATGTTAGGTTCCATTAAAGGAAACATAAAAAGGATGAGTGTGGGTGGTCATAAACAGAATCTTAATTTTTTGTCGATCCTTACTATCAGGTACTATATTAGTAAGAATTAGTAGTACCACTAAAAGGGGAGAAAATGTTTCCTTTTCTCTTTCAAAGTATATAGGAATCAATAGAGAAAGATACGTTCTGTGAATATCTAGCTAAAGAAATAATTTTGTATCTCTTCTAAAAATCTTTTCTATTGGGCTTGCCAACCTACCCTAAGGCCAGGAAGCGTAAGAAGTTCTTTTCTTTATCTCTGAAAAAAAATTCTCAAAATTGTTCAAGGAGCCCTTTTGAATCTTGAGTTCTAAGACTCAGAATTCGGGACTTTATAATACATGAGGAAACCATTCCTACAGCTATAAAATGTTCTTTGCTGCAAATTTATATTATTTTCATTTTATGATCCCAGAGCAATTTTTTATATATTTTTTAAATGTTTATTTATTTTTTGAGAGACAGAGAGACAGAGCATGAGCAAAGGAGAGGCAGAGAGAGCACAAGACACAGAATCCAAAGCAGGCTCCAGGCTCTGAGCTGTCAGCACAGAGCCCGATGCGAGGCTCTGACCTGAGCCGAAGTCGAGACGCTTAACCAACTGAGCCACCCAGGTGCCCCTCCTAGGTTAATTTTAATGTAATTCTCTTAGCATATTTGAGAAGGGAGAATATATCAATTATAGTTAATATCCCATTTTAAAGAATGCAAGATGGATTCTTTGGGCATTTAGAGGACTCTTCAGTCCCTGATCTTAGAGCAAGAAAAATTCAAAGTGACATTAGGTGTCTCAACCTCTGAAGCACAGCAACAATCTCACAAGTTTAACTGTTTCCTTATAAGACAATTGAAAAAAATGAGTGAATGGGGCGCCTGGGTGGCTCAGTCAGTTAAGCATCCAACTTCAGCTCAGGTCATGAAGGTTCCTGAGTTCCAGCCTGGCGTCGGGCTCTGTGCTGACAGCTCAGAGCCTGCAGCCTGCTTCTAATTCTGTGTCTCCCTCTCTCTCTGCTCTTTCCCTGCCTGTGCTCTATCTCTCTCTGTCTTAACAATAAATAAACATTAAAAAAAAAAGGAAGAAAAAGAAAAATTGAGCGAAGGACCTGAATACACATCTTTCCAAAGACGACACACAAATGGTGAACAGATACAGGAAAAAGTGCTCAACATCACTAATCATCAAGGAAATGCAGATCAAAACCACAATGAGATACCATCTCACACCTGTTAGAATAGCTGTGATCAAAAAGATAAGAGATAGAAAGTGTTGGCAAGGATAAAGAAACCCTTGTTAGCATCACTGGTACAGCAACTATGGTAAAGAGTATGGGTGCTCCCAAAGAACTTAAAAACAGAACTATTACATGCCCTAGCAATCTCATTTCTGGGTATATATCCAAAGGTAAAAAAAAAAATAGCTGTATTCCCATGTGCATTGCAGCATTATTCACACAACTGAAATAAGGAAACAACCTAAACATTCACCTAGGAATGAAGAGATAAAGAATATAGATAATGTGTGTGTACACACACACAAACACACACACATACACACATATATATATACATTATGTAATAATGTGTATATATATGAAATGAAATATTATCCAGTCTTTAAAAAAAAGAAATCTTGTCATTTGTGACTACATGGATGAAACTACAGGGAAGTAAGACTGAAAGAGAAAGACAAATACTGCATGGTTTCACTTATATGTGAATTCTAAAAAAAAAAAAAGTCAAACTCACAGAAACAGAGTAGAATGGTGGTTGCCACGGGGCTAATGGGTGGGGGAAATAAGGGGAGGTTGATAAAAGGGTAAATTTTCAGTTATGAGACACTTAAGGTCTGAGGATCTAATGTATATACAATATTGTATGTCTAATTGAAATTTTCTGAGAGAGTAGATCGCAAGCATTTCTGTAAAAAAACTAATGAGATACCATTGAGTTAGTCACTGATTTATACTATTAAAATTTTATAAATATTAAATATAATTTAAGACTCAAAATTATCCCTGAATCCACCACCTTTTACAATGACAACAAATGTACACTATCAGATGTTTTACAACATCTAATCCACATTGCTGTTGAGGTTAAGGATGATCATCTTTTTTGTTTGTTTGTTTTTTAATTTTTTATCCCGGTGTTTTACCCTGATGTGTCCAGATTTTCTGCATTTTAATTGTAACACTGTTATGATTATAACTCACCCATTACTTAGGGTCATTCTGCAATTTAAGCATATAAACCCAAATGACTTCAATTCCTCATTTCTCAACCCTCAGGCTCATCCCCACTTCTGTGATCTCACAGGAGCTTATATCTTCATGGTCTTCTGGGCATCTCTGCTTTTCATCCATATTAAGGCTGACATGAGCACAAAGCCTGCTACTAGATAATTTTATGATCATTACAATCATTCACAATGATGTTTCTAAAAATAACCACACAATAAGAAACAGCTGTTTCAGCCACAAAGAACAGGATTTCTATAGCACCAGCTATGGAATTTTATACCTGAACAGCTCCAAATATACATGCAATTCCATTGCCAAAACAACTGATGTAATTTATCAAGGATTAGCTAATGCTATGTACCTTAGGAGCCACAAAGTAGCAGAACAAAGCTAAATGCAAGGCCTCCTATTCTTTTGTGATTTGCTTCTTTCAATCAACATTATGATCTTAGGAATGCCTGGGTGGCTTAGTCAGTTAAGGATCCGACTTCAGCTCAGGTCATGATCTCACGGTTTTAGGGTTCAAGCCCCAAGTTGGGTTCTGTGCTGACAGCTCAGAGCCTGGAGCCTGCTTCGGATTCTGTGTCTCCCTTACTCTCTGTTCCCCTACCACTTGTACTAACTCTCACAAAAATAAATAAGCATTTTAAAAAAACATTACGTTTTTAATATAATATGCTGATACATATGTGTTGCTTATTTACTTCTATTTCTCATTACTATAAAACATTGCTTTTTAAAGATTATACCAAATTTATTTATCCATCTTACTACTGATGAATATTTTGATTGTTCCAATTCTTAGCTATTACAACACAGTGCTGCTACAAGTATCCTGGTCCATGTAAATCATGCTTATGTGTAGTTTTAGGTAAACTCTTAAGGAATTTACCCATTAGTAGAATGGCTGGGTTACAGACTACACATATTTTTGCATCCATAGGTAATGCCAAACTATTTTCTGAGTTAATTATGCCAATTTAAATTTCCACATTTTGGGTGTAAAATATTCTTTGACTTTTTTATTCCAATTGTATTTTTTATTTCTAGAAATTTTATTTGGTTATTTTTCAAAGCTGTGTGGTCATTTGTTATATAGAGTTCCTCCTATCCTATGCATATTTTTGAATATGGCTTTATGTCCTATAAGAGATCAAATATATTTTATAAATGGTATCTGATATTTCATTGTCCTAAAAATTTGGAGAGTCTGTTTCTGCCAGTTCTTCCTCATGGTGTCTGTTTAGTTATTTTTGATTATAGGCTTCCCAATTGCCTTCAGGTTTATTATGGAAATCCACTGAGGACTGGCATGGCGATTGGTTCTTGTGGAGATCTGCTTTGGCTTCTTCCAGGGAGTCTGTGGCACCCCAATAATTTGGGATCACTCTAAATTAAATTCTCGGCTTGAGTTTTCTGGCCACCCAAGTGCCATGTATTTAGGCTTCAAGTGCATGCATGTTAGGGTTGGTTTGTGGTTATACATTCTCAATAGTTTTGTTCTCCCTCCCATTCAGCACCTATTTGGGAAAGTCGATGTTCCTTGTAGACTCCTGACTGGGGATGCAATTTTCCCAGACTACTTTTACATTGAGGCTGTTGCCATTTGGAGTCTCCATTGTATGGGGAGGGTGAGTTTATCTATCTGTCTCCTCATCATGGGTGGAACTTGGACTTTGACTTTTCAGTCATGGGAGACCATGAAAATCAAAGTTCATTTTAATGTAGTTGAACAAATATCCTCAGAGTGAAATCCAGCTACAGTGGCCCACATAGTTCTCAGTCCCTAGACTGAGAATTGTTTACTCTCCTGTCAACTCATTGATCCTTTTCAGAGTATTATATCCTACCCAAGAAGTTCAGTTGTTTTTAGCACCAGAAACAAAATTTGCATTGGTTTTCTTTAAAGTCAATTCCACCCTCCCCCTGGTGGGCTTATTTCACATCTGAAGAATTCTATCACCTTATTCATCTCCAGGTGATGACGAAGGCAGAGACTGAATCACAGGAACTACAAGCTAAGGGGTGCTGTGGATTTCTGGAAAGCCACCAGAGACTAGGAAGAGGCAGGGAAAGATTCTCTTCTACACACTTTGGAGGGAATACGGCCTTGCTGACATCTTGATCTTAGACTTCTGTTCTTGAGAACTGAGAAACAGTAAATTTCAGTTGTTTTAAGCACCCTCTCCCTCATTTGTGGTACTTCTGTTTACCACAGGCCTAGGAAACTAATACAGCCCCTATTCAAAATGATCCCTTTGTAGCGAAAGGATCTCCAGCATAGGTGATGGTCTTCCGGGCGTGAAAGCTTGCGCCTTGAGAAGAAGGGAAGGAGGAAAACTGTCCTCAGTGTTCTTCCTAGTGTTGAGTCTGTCAGGCAGTTAGGAATGTCCTGCGTGATTGCGTTCTGATATTTGTACACACTGATATTTCACAAACTGATATTTGAAACACTTTCTGACAAAGATTTAGTAGAAGCTTGTTACCTGTGGGTATTCATAAGAATGTGTACCTGTATGCAGTAAAACTGTTTCCTTGTAATGTTTAAGGACAACTATGCAGAGCATTGTTACAACCAAAAAACAGGTGATACAATGTTGCTTCTTTTCAATTACTAGTTCAAATAAAAATGAGAGAAACTAACAGCCAAAAACAGCAAGTCAGGAACCTAGGAAGGCTCTCACGAGAGTATGATTTTTAAATCCTGGATGTCACAAGATGATACAAAATTTCCTAGGGTCCATGTATACAGTTAAGATAGGGCATTGGCAGTATTTACCAGAGATCTGAATTAGATTAGGCATCAACAAGGCAAAAATGGAAAAGGAATTAGAGTAAGAAGAACATTCCAGATAGAGGGTGGAGCATACACAAAACCGCTCAGGGGATGGGTACAGCACAGTGCCCCCAAGGAACTGAAGGAAATCCAGGGTGTATGGAGCGTAGAAAGCAAAGGGCCTGTGGTGCTTGATGAGGCTCAAAGTGGTCGGCTGTGGCCAGTCATGTGTGGCTTTGCAGATCACATCGAGGAAAGATTTTAAAATGTTTTATGTGGATGCAAAGGACAGTGGGACATCGGAGGAACACTGCCAGAGATACAAGTCTGTGATCAATCTGATGTTTGGCGGTTACTGAATCCACGGGCTCAGCCACACAAAGCATACAGACTGAGAAGGTGGGAGGTTTGGAGGCCAGGGGAAACTGATGCTCAGAGAATTTCAGTAACTTGACCAATAGTACACTCTTATTACACCTCTTATCACATCATTTTGAGGTCTCCTCTGTGAGAGGAGGGCTCTGTTTAAAAATGGCCGAGCTGTGTTGACACTAAGCCCTAAGTTTTTCATAGAAGAAAAAGCTGGCTCTTCTAACAAGCCGTTTCTCCTGAGCATAATAAAATGGTATTACAAAGCACAAGGAAGGCCTTTCCTCACAAGAAGAAGAAAGAAATCGACACAGCCTGGGTATGCATGTCCCTAAGAAGACAAGTGGCATTGTCTGCTGCTGATTTTGAGAAGTCAAGGTCAAAGGCTAGAGGGGTCGGAGAAAGCAGTCTGGGACATATTAGGCAGTTCACAAGCACAGTAAGTCCTTTCAGTGTACCCTTGAGGCAACGGTTTGTAAACTAAACTACTGCCCCCTCGACACCTGAGAGCAGTTTGAATCAGAAACTTGTGAAAAGCATCCTGAGCAAAGAAGTTAGGATGATTAAATACCGATAAATAGTAGATGAGTGTAATGAGAAACACAACACAAGTTAATTTATACCCAAATTCACTCTTTTGTATTAGCTTCATATTCAGTAAATATCATGAATATCGGTACAATTATTTTGATGAATGGTGTATCTTTTGATGAAAATTTCCTATCACCTAAATCTTGTGCTGTATCTCATCTAATAAAAATCTTCACAACTGCAACTCACCAATTTCCATAGCTTTTGACAGGCACTGACATTCTCTGGGAAGCATCTGTTTCCCCACTCTTTCATTTTTTTCCCCTCCTTTTAAGTAGGCTCCACACCCAGCATGGAGCCCAACGTGGGGCTTGAACTCACGACCCTGAGATCAAGACCTGAGCTGAGATCAAGAGTCAGATGCTTAACCAACTGAGCCACCCAGGCGCCCCATATTTCCCTTCTCTTTCGGAAAGCCTTCCATAAACACCATATTCCCCTAACCCCACAGCTCCGTATCTGCTCTTCCGTATGGTAAAACCGGAGGACTGCAATCTCTTCTGTAATATCCATTCTCCTCTTCATTCCTCATCGTGCTGCACTCAGGCTTTTGCCCCCATTGCTCTATTTAAATAGCATGATTTCAAGAACAACAGTCCCCCAATGACCCCCTTGTTGCTAAATCTAGTAGTCAATTCTCATTCCCATCTCACTTGATCTAAGTGGCATGTGTCATAGATAATCATACCCTCTGGCCATGCAACACTTCCTCACCTTGACTTCTAGGAACACCACACCTGTGTGTTTTCTTCTCCTTCCCTCACTGGCCTATTCCCTATCTTAGTCCTTTCTCATCATACTGATCTCTAAAAGTTAGATGCCTTAGTCTTTGTCTTTGCATTTCACCCTCTGTCTTCATTCCCTTCCTTGATGATCTTATCTAGTCTCATAACCTTAAATTCTACTTATGTGGACAACTCCTAAATATATATATCCACAGCTCAAATGTTGAGCCAGAATTTTAGACTCATGTGATCAACAATGTAGTTCACATCTAAAACAAGAAAGTGTTCTTGGCAGTTTAAAAAGTCACAGCAGTATTTTAACATTTAATAGTGGGAAAAAATTTAATAGTGGATTGGAAGATAAAGTGGAACCTACCACCTAGAAAAAAAAGAAAACTCCAAGTAATAAAAATTTCCAAAAAAAAAGCATTAAGAATTTGACAATCTACTCAAGAAAGTCAATATTTTAAAAATATTATAGGAAAATAAATTGAAGATACGGAGAAAGGGAAATTACCAAAAAAATATGTATAATAATTTTCCATAATAAAAAACTTACCTTGATCTGTGTATTAAAAAGGCTCTCTGAATGCATTATAGAATAAATTTAAAAAAATATATACCAGTGCACATCACTGTGCAATATTACATCTCTGAGGTGAGAGGAAATCCTAAAAGTTCCAAAAAGAGAACTAGGGTTCCATATCTTTGAAGGAGCAGTCATTAGGAGGGCATGCACTGCTGAACTTTGCAAAATAGCAACACTGTAAGCTAGAAAATAATTCATTCAACAATGATTTGTTTAGTGCCTACTTTGTACCAGGTACCATGCTTGGTGTTGAAAAGAGGGAGGTGTGGGGGCACCTGGGTAGCTCAGTCGGTTAAGCGTCCGACCTTGGCTCAGGTCATGATCTCGTGGTCTGTGAGTTCAAGCCCCGTGTCGGGCTCTGTGCTGACAGCTCAGAGCCTGGAGCCTGCTTCGGATTCTGTGTCTTCCTCTCTCTCTGACCCTCTCCCATTCATGCTCTGTCTCTCTCTGTCTCAAAAAAAAAAAAAAAAAAAAAAGAAAAAAAAAAGGAAAAGAGAGAGGTATCTTTGAAATTCTGAGAGAAAATTATTTCCACCTAAAATAGGATACTCCAATCAAGCAGATAGAACTACATAAGCATCATCATCAGCAACTGTGCCTC
The DNA here is from genome assembly GCF_023721935.1 of Panthera uncia. Classification (NCBI taxonomy): domain Eukaryota; kingdom Metazoa; phylum Chordata; class Mammalia; order Carnivora; family Felidae; genus Panthera; species Panthera uncia. The sequence goes on along the minus strand of NW_026057577.1, from coordinate 22,726,570 downwards.
TTATCTGGATCTATGCAAGAAGTTGCTGGTGCATGTGGACCACTAAAACAGAGTCTGTAAGCCAAGAGGGAGGAACCCAGGATTCAGGGCACTGGGGCTGTACACAAATGGAAAGATTTACCAAGGTGACTGGAAGGGATTTCTCAGAACAAACTTTGAGTTCAGACTCAAGAAGGGATCTGGGGAGGTGGGGGAGATAGAACTCTCTGATTACCTATTGTGTTTAACTATTTTGGGAAGAGTTTCAGAATTCCATTAATTATAAAAATCATAACTAAAAGTTATGGAAGTAGCAGCCTCTGGCAGTGAGACCTGAGGTGGAGTACTTTTATCATTAGAAGTGGTGCAATGAAAATATTTAAATTATGGTCATTTATTACTTACTAAAAATAATAAGCACACACTTTTAAAAGAATTGAATTAGAACAAAAGTACCCTAGCTAAGGTAAAAACAAGACAGTATTTTTTTCTTAAACCTGTTTCAACTCACACACACACACACACACACACACACACACACACACACACAGGGGAATATTAGTCATCCCTCAAAAGGAATGAAATCTTGCCATTTGCAACAACATGGATGGATCTGGAGGGTGTAATGCTAAGTGAAATACATCAGAGAAAGACAAATACTATAATATTTCACTCATATATGGAATTTAAGAAGCAAAACAAATAAGCGAAGGAAAAACTATAGAAAGCAAACTGATGGTTAGCAGAGGGGTCATGGGTGGGGAATGGGTGAAAGAAGTTATGGAGATTAAGGAGGGCACTTGTGATAAGCAACAGGTGATGTATCAAACTGCTGAATCACTAAATTGTACACCTGAAAGTAATCTAACAATGTATGGAAGGAAAATTTTTAAAAAAATCTTAATGTGCGTGCACACACACACTCACACACACACGATGGAGTTCCACTCAGCCATAAAAAGTGAAATCTTACCATCTACCAAACATGGACAGATGTAGAGGGTATAATGCTAAGTGAAATAAGTCAGAGAAAGACAAATACCATATGATTTCACTCATATGTGAAATTTAAGAAATAAAGCAAATGGACAACAAAAAAGAAAAAAACAAGACTCTTAAATACAGAGAACTGGTGGTTACCAGAAGGGAGGTGGGGGGGAGGGAAATGGGTCAAATAGGTGAAAGGGATTAACAGCACACTTATGATGAGCCCTGAGTAAGGTACAGAATTGTTAAATCTCTATATTGTACACCTGAAACCAATACAACAAAGTATGTTAAGTACACTGAAATTCAAAAAGCAAACAAAAAATGAATTTGTTGCTTTGATTTCAAATGAGCCTGATTCTTTGTTTTCCAATACCATTACTACTGACCCTCTTAGGATATTCTGAATAGAAGAACGTCAATTTCCATACAGTAAACGAAGCATATTCTGCAAGGTGAGGACTTAAATGAAGTTTGTGGTCTCCATAAACAATTGCATCATGCTATGCAGCCTCTATTTGTTCAAGAATGAAGATAACGTTTTCTTTACCAAAGCAAGACAAAACAGGCTATAAATTACAAAATGTCGCTCTCCTTGTTCACAGAAAACTACAATCCATCTGGAACCAAGCAGGAATGGAGTTACATAAAAGCTCTCTAAGTCAACATAAATCACAGACAGAAGAATGTTTCCACTTTGGTGAACCCATCGTTCTGGTCAATTCCTTTCTTATACTTTCATATGCATGGTAGCCAAATGCCTGGCTACCGGCACTTGGAATATTTTTATATTTACTCCCCAGTAAATAAAATTTGGTAGAAATAAGAACCACGGTGAAAATCAGTGACTTTGATTGACTCTGTGAAAATGCTACGGCTGGAGTGCAAATTTCCCAGTACGCATATACTGAGAATCCAGTGTCTGCAACATTAATGTGATGGTAGCAACATAAAAACTTGGAAGTATTAATGTATTCAGAATGTGAATAACCTTTTCACCCAAAGAAACCTGAATTCAAAGATGGTTAACCACAGAAGTGAAAATATCTTGGGTGGTCTAACTCTAGGCATTTGTTCTTAGTGTATTTGGCCCAAACACAAAACCGCCAAGGAGTCTGGCATGATGGATGGTGTCTTCCTAAAAGATGCTTGGGATTAAGCAGGTTGTTTTAAGTCAGACACGGGTGAAAAAATTGTGGCAAGAAGCTAGTGGAGAGGTTTGTCATTTGCCAGGTCATAACCAGTCCTTTTTCCGTGAGGATGTCATTAATAGAAGCCAGCCTCCTTCAACACTCTACTTTTCCTCTATTCCTCCTACCAAGTAAAAATTAATACCAAGAATTCTGGACATTATATATAAAACCTGCTAGGAAGAATATGAAAAGCAGACACAGGAAAGCAGACCAGCTGGGGACGTGACGGCACAGTAACATCAGAGATGCCAGACTGGGAGCCGAAGGAGATGGCTTCTTGCGATCGTTAATGGGAAAAACAACTCCCCAAAAACGCTTGCTCTCTCCAGACAAAGTACCAGAAACAGGTAGCTTAGCAAGACAGGAGACTGGTAAAAACTGTTCTAGTACTGCCAAACACCACAGGGAAAAAAAAAAAACACAAGTGTGATTCCATCCTTACCCACACCTATAAAAGCTAAGTGGAGAGCTTAGAATTCCATCCTCACCAAGCTGTAACAAGGCATCCCATTCCGATTCTTCCGCTCCGGTAGGGTCAGGGTGGTGTCAGAGATGGCTGAGTAGGAACCTGGGACTTTTACCCCCGTAGGCCGCAGGCGGCCACCTCCCCACCCTGTGGTGTCTGGAGCAGCCAAGTGGGCAGTGGTAGGAGTGGCCTCACCAGGCACGCCTACTCTTCCTGGCTAGGAAGCTATCAGTGGAGGCCAAGTGGGGAGTTGAATTCCCATTTCTGCCCAGCAGGAAGGAGGCGTACACGATCTCAGTTGTCAACTAAGGTGAATGGGAACCTGGACTTCTACTCCCACCTAGCAGTAAGGAGGCAGTGCCCCCCCCCCCCCATTTCCCTTGCTGGAGCTATGTCAGAGAAAGCCAGGTACAATAGAAGGTTTACATAAGATCCAGAGGCTCATAACAAAATATTAGAAATATGCAGCTTTCAATAAAAAATCACTCATCACACCAAGAACCAGGAAGATAGTAAACTAAATGAAAAAAAGACAATCCACAGTGGTGTATGCGCCAATCAACAGAGCTAAAAAATTTGAGGCAAAAAGTGACAGAACTAAAAAGTGACGTAGACAAATCTACAGTTATACTTGGGGGCTTCAACACTATTCCTTCAACACTGGTAGAACAACTAGGCAGGAGATTAACAAGGATATATAACTCAATAACACCATCATCCAACAGGATCTAGTCAACATTCATAGAGCACTTCATTCAACATCAGAATATTCACTTTCTCGAGTGCTCACAGAACATACACCAAGACCATATCCTGAGCCACAGAACAAACCTCAATAAATTTAAAATAATTTAAATTATATACAGTGTATTCTCCAACCACAATGGGATAAAATTAGAAAAGAACAGGGGCTCCTGAGTGGCTCAGTTAAGCGTCTAACTTCGGCTCATCATGATCTCATAGTTTGTGGGTTTGAGCCCCACATCAGGCTCTGTGTTGACAGCTCAGAGCCTGGAGCCTGCTTCGGGTTCTGTGTCTCTTTCTCTCTATGTCCCGCCTCTGTTCACACTCTGTGTCCCTCTGCCTCAGAAATAAAAAAACATTAAAACAATTTCAAAAAAAAATTAGAAAAGAATAATGGCAAGATAACAGGAAGATCTTCAAATGCTTGGATGCTCAATAACACACTTACAACTAATATATGAGTAAAATAGGAAGTCTGAAAAAAATTTAAAACACAATGAACTGTATGAAAACGAAAATGCAACATTTCAAAATCTATGGAACACAGCAAAAGCAGTGCTCAAAGGGAATTTGTAGCACTAAATGCACACATTAGAAAACAGGAAACAATCTCAAATCAGTAATAATGACATAACTGTCTACACAGAAAATCCCAACATAATTCTGAAACACACCCAGAACCAATAAGTGAATTCAGGAAGGTCACAGGATATAAGATAAATGTACAAAAGTCTATTTTATCTTTACATACTAGCAATAAGCCAGTGGTCATCAAAATTAAAAATACAACACCATTTATAATTGAGACAAAGGGAAAGAGTGAGAGAGAGAAAGAGAGAGAGAGGATGGAAGGAAGGAAGGAAGGAAGGAAGGGAGGAAGGGAGGAAGGAAGGGAGGAAGGGAGGAAGGAAGAAAGGCAGATATAGGTATAAATCCAACAAAACATGTACAGGACTGATAGGCAAAAAACTACCAAATGTCCATAAAATAAAGCAAAGATCTAAATAAATGGACAGACATGCTGTGCTTAGGTACTGGAAGCTCAGCCTAGTAAAGAAGATGTCAATCCCAATCCACCACAAATTGATATATAGGCTCACTGCAGTTGTTGGGGTTTTTTCTGTTTGTTTGTTTTTTGAGAGGGAGAGAGAGAGAGAGAGAGAGAGAGAGAGGATGCACACAAGCATGGGAGGGGCAAAGGGAGAGGGAGAGACAGAATTTTAAGCAGGCTCCACACCCAGCACCGAGTCTGATACGGGCTCCATCTCACAACCATGAGTTCATGACCGGAACCCAAATCAAGACTTGGGCACTTCACCAAATGAGCCCCCCAGGCACCCCTCAAGCAATCCTATGAAACTATCAGCAAGATTTTTGTAGATATGGATAAAATTAACTTAAAATTTATATGAAAATGAGAAGTAACTAGAAGAGCTAAAAGCAGTATTTAAATAAGAAGAATAAAGTGGTAGAAGTCAGTATACCTGATTCCAAGACTTATTAAATAGCCATAGGAATCAAGACTGGTAGTTGGCAGAGAGATAAACACATAAATCAAAGGAACAAAATAGAGAACCAAAAAACAGATCCACACAAATGCCCCAATGGTTTCTGACAAAGGTGCAAGAAAATTACAATGGGAGAAATAGAGCCTCTTCAACAAATGGTTCTGGAACGCTTGGGCATCAATGGGAGAAAAATGAACATTAACTTAAGTCTTCCACCCTCCAACTTAATCATGGACCTGAACTTAAATGTAAGATACTAAACTATAAAACCTTCAGGAAAAAAAACAAAAACAAAAACAAAAAACAAAGTCTTCATTGGGGCACCTGGGTGGCTCAGTTGGTTAAGCATATGACTTCAGCTCAGGTCATGATCTCACAGTCCATGAGTTTAAGCCCCACATCGGGCTCTGTGCTGACGGCTCAGATCCTGGACCCTTCTTTGGATTCTGGGTCTCCCTCACTCTCTGCCCTTCTCCCACTCGCACTCTGTCTCTCTCTCTCTCTCTCTCTCTCTCAAAAAAGAGAATAAAAACTTTTTAAAAATTAAGAAAAAAAGAAGTCTTCACGATCTAAGGATAGGTAAAAAGTTTTTAGACTTGACACCAAAAGCATGATCCAAAATGGGAGGGATTGGACTTCATGAAAATTTAATACTTTCTTTTTTGTTTGTTTGTTTCCCCATCCCCCACAATCCTCAAGTTGACTCACACTCAAGAAATGTTTTAATGTTCAATATATATGTTTAATGGCATGTGCATTAAACAGGCTCCACTTAAATCATCTTCCTCTCCAACTATTTCTGCCACACCATCCCTCTGTAGCCTGCCTCCTAAGACACTGGGCATTTCAACAGGTTATAAATAATTAGCATATCCCCCATATTCCACTAATCACAACAACTTCAAACCAGTACCTTTACCTTTGTTTAATAACCCAAGTTTTCCACCTGCTTTATTAGCTTTTTGTAACCATAGGGTTTGTTATTTATTTCTCCTGGTTTTAAAGTATCTTTCTCATACTCTGAGCCTCCATTCTCCTTTCTTCAGATTTTTCTAGTTATTTGCAGCATGAAAAAAAATTGTACAAGTAACCCATGGATAATACTTGTGATATGCAACTCAAGAAATACAGCAGTATTCCGAGAAAAATACAGTATTCTCAATTTTCTCATCTTCAACCTCATTCTCCTCCCCAGAAATAACAATGTTAACATTTATCACACTTTCTTCCCCATCTTGTCCTCTTTCTATGCATTTACATAAATTAAAAAAAAAATTTAATGTTTATTTATTATTGAGAGAGAAACAGACAGAGTGAGAGCAGGGGAGGGGAGAGAGAGACACAGAACCTGAAGCAGGTTCCAGGCACTGAGCTGTTAGCACAGAGACTGATGCGGGGCTCGAACTCAGGAATCTCGAGGTCATGACCTGAGTGGAAGTTGGACGCTTAACTGACTGAGCCATCCAGGTGCCCCTATTTTGTTTTAATGTTTATTTTTGAGAGAGAGAGCGAGAGCGAGCAGGGGAGGTGCAGAGAGAGGGAGACACAGAATCCAAAGCAGACTCAAGGCTCTGAACTGTCAGCACACAGCCCCATACATTTTTATAAATAAACAAATATCATTTATATCCTATAAATAACATTACACTAAATATAGCATTCTGAAATTTCCTTTTCCATTATAATTTTGGGAGTATTTTCATGTCAATGCCCATAAGTCTACAGCTGTCTCCCTCCATTTTACAAGTTTATTTATTTTGAGAGAAAGAGAGAGAGTGAGAGGGTGAGAGCAGGGGAGGAGTGGAGAGAGAGAGGGAGAGAGAGAATCCCAACCAGGCTCTATGCTGTCATCATGCAGCCTGACACGGGGCTTGATCTCACAAACAGTTAGATCATGAGTTGAGCCAAAATCAAGAGTCAGGTGTTTAATCAACTGAGCCACCCAGATGCCCCTACAGCTCTCTTTTTTTTAAAACTACATATTATTCCACAGTATGACTTTATCATAATTTACTTAACTACTTCCTCATTGTTAGACTTAATTAAGTGTTTCCTTATTTTTACTATTAACTGTACCCTTGTGGTTTTGCACAAATGAGTAATTATTTCTTTAAGCTACCTTCCCAGAGTGGAATTGGTGATGTAAGGACATGTGCACTTTTAATTTGGAGAAATACTGATCAACTGCCTCCTCAAAGGCAAATGTAACTAATTTATTTGAATATATGAATATGAAAAAAGATTCAAAATAACTCACAAAGTTCTGATAGAGTAAGAAATATAGCTCCGTTAACATTTCCTTGATTGTCAGTGAAGCGGAAAAGATATTCATACATTTTTGGAAATTTTATAGCTGTTTTTAGATTTTCCTATAATAACATTATGGTTTTGTTGAGCCATAGTTTCCATATAGCTATTCAAGTTTATCTTTATCTATGGTGTGAAGTGTGGGTTAGAATTATTTTTTTTTTCCAAAGAAAGTCAATTTTCTCAGCACATTAAGTAAACTATTCTTCCCTCACTGATTTAAAAAAAAATTCTTTATCATAAAGTGAATTACCTTATATAAAGAATCTCTTGGGGCACCTGGGTGGTTCAGGTGGTTGACTGTTTGGCTTTGGCCCACGTCATGATCTTACGGTTCATGGGTTGTGCTGACAGCTCAGAGTTTGGAGCCTGCTTCAGATTCTGTGTCTCCCTCTCTCTCTGCCCCTCTCACTTGTGCTCTGTCTCTCTCTCTCTCTTTCTCTCAAAAATAAATAAACATTAACATTTTTTTTAAAAAAGAATCTCTTTCTCGACTTCATAATTTTCCATTTTTCCATCTATGCTTGCCTGCTCTAATACCAGACAACATGAAGCACATCTTTATAATATGCTTTGATATCTAGAGTGATTGTTCATCTTGAGAATTGCTTTTGTTATTTTATGCATCTTTTTTCCATTTAAACATAAGAATAAGCTTGTTAATGTATATGAAAATATTGCTGTGATTTTGAGTGCTATACATTGAATTCAATTATTCAATTTTTCTCAAATATTAGCATCTTCATAATTTGAGTCTTTTCATATCAATCATGATATGTCTCTTCTATTTATTTAGGTATATATGGGGAGATCCTTTAGTACCAGTTTATAATTTAAATCATGCAGTTCTATATAGTTCCTATTCCATCTCTGCCTAAGACATTTATGATTTTGTGAATGGGATGTTATTTTAGCATAAAATTTTCTAATCGGTTATCACTGATGCATAGGAAAGTTAATGGTTTTCATATGTTGGGTATTTTTTTAATTAAAAAACAATTTTTTTAACATTTATTTATTTCTGAGACAGAGAGAGACACAGCATGAGTGGGGGGGGGTGCAAAGAGAGAGGAAGACTCAGAAGCTGAAGCAGGCTCCAGGCTCTGAGCTGTCAGCACAGAGCCCAACGTGGGGCTCAAACTCACAAACCGCGAGATCATGACCTGAGCTTAAGTTGGTTGCTCAACCGACTGAGCCACCCAGGTGCCCCTTTAATTTTTTTTAATGTTTATTTATTTTTGACAGAGAGAGAGACAGAGCATGAGCGGGGGAGGGGCAGAGAGAGAGGGAGACACCGAATCCAAAGCAGGCTCCAGGCTCTGAGCTGTCAGCACAGAGCCTGACGAGAGGCTCGAACTCACAGACCTCGAGATCATGACCTGAGCCGAAGTCGGACGCTCAACTGACTGAGCCACCCAGGCGCCCCAATATGTTGGGTATTTTATTCAAACACCCTTATGAGTTGTCTTACTAATTCTATTAGTTTTTAAATTATATACTTGCAAATAATTACCAGTTTTATGTTTTTTTCTATCCAGAAATAGACAGATATCGATTATAGATACATACATACATTTCTGAAACATACACATATATGATATATATACACATTTTTTATGAAATATAATTGTGTTTTTCTTGATTCATTGAATCACTGAAGACCTCCATGCCATATTATATTGTGATGTGATAGTGGACATTCTTAGTTTCCCCAGAGGTACACTTCGTTGGGCTTTACAGAAAAAGATACTGGTTTCCCTTACTTACTTACTTACTTACTTACTTAGGCTTCATGCACAGCATGGAGCCCAATGTGGGGCTTGAACCCAGGACCCCGAGATCAAGACCTGAGCTGAGACCAAGAGTTGGATGCTCAACTGCCTGAGTCACCCACGCACCCCTTACTAATTTACTTTTTATACTGTTTATCTGATTAACCTCTACTTTTAATTTTACTAATTTAATCATTTTATTTTCATCACTCATTTTTATTCTTTTTTAGCTCTTTGCATTTTATACTTAGTTTATTTACTTTATTAGATTTTTTGTTTTCTAAAACAAAATTTATATATTGTTCAGACATCTTTTAAAGAGCTACATGTTAGTGGGTCACCTGGGTGGCTCAGTTGGCTAAGCGTCTGACTTCAGCTCAGGTCACAATCTCATGGTTTGTGGGTTTGAGTCCCGCTTCGCATCAGGCTCTGTGCTGACAGCTCAGAGCCTGGAGCCTGCTTTGGATTCTATGTCTCCCTCTCTCTGTCCCTCCCCCACCTGAGGTCTGTCTCTCTCTGTCTCTTTCTCTCTCTCAAAAATAAATAAACATTAAAAAATTAAACAAAGTGATACATTAGAGATATTTTTTATTGTGGTACAGTTGACATATAACATTATATTAGTTTCAGCTGTATGACATAAATGATTTGATATCTCTATACATTGCAAAATAGTCACCCCAATACATCTGGTTAACATCTGTCACCACACATATTTACGTCTTTTTTTCCTTGTGATAAGGACTTTCAAGATCTTCTTCTAACAACTTTCAAATATGAAATACAGTATTATTCACTACAGTCACTATGCTGTACATGACATTTATTTTATAACTAGAAGAAATCGCTTATATGTGGTAGGGTTGTTCTACATTGCTCATCTCTACTTAATGGGGTTATGACTCACATCATGTTTGGGAGATAAGGGAAGATGATCGTGGACAAACTGTGTTTCAGGGTACCATAGACCTACACATTATTTTCCATGTTAGTCATGAGTCTAAGTCCATGATGAGCTTCACAAAACCCAGTAGTCCCCATGAAATGAATGGACAGAACTTAGGTTAGGAACTGTTGTCCTTGGCTAAGGGAAAAAAACAAAACAAAACAAAAGTCTATTTCCATTTGGGCACTTTATTATGGTTGCCTTATACCCAAAACAGTTGCATTTCTAGGTTTAGCCTCTCATCTTTGTGTTAGTTTAGAAATCAGGAAATTCATTAGGGATCCTAAAAAAAAAATTTTTTTTTAATTAATAAACACAAAATAAAAACAGGAGACCAAAGATGAATACCAAATATAGACAAACCAGATTTCTGTCAACTCCATTTTAGAAAAAATGTAAGCCTAGGGATATTTTGTTGCTGCTATAATTGAAGCAGTCCCCTTAGCAATTCTGAAATGTTGGAAAGGTTGGTCTCAGTGTTACCAAGCATGGAATTTAGGTTCAGATTTGCTCTGGTAGTGTCAATCATTTTAGAGGATGATTCAAAGGGAATCACAAAGAACGTATCTTCCAGGAATTCATGTGAGGAGATTAGGGAGCTTAAGGTAAGATTCTAGAGCCTGTTAGAGAATTCTTTTAAAAAAATTTTTTTTAACGTTTATTTAATTTTGAGACAGAGAGAGACAGAGCATGAACGAGGGAGGGTCAGAGAGAGGGAGACACAGAATCCGAAACAGGCTCCAGGCTCTGAGCTGTCAGTACAGAGCCCGACGCAGGGCTCGAACTCACAGACCGCGAGATCATGACCCAAGCCAAAGTCGGCCACTTAACCGACTGAGCCACCCAGGTGCCCCAGAGAATTCTTGATGTAAAATTTCTCACCGGCAATAAATGACTATGCAGTGCTTTTCTCTTCTTTCACCTACCATTATATTTAGCTAGGTTTTACAGATTCTGTAACAAAGTAGGAATTATGTGGATGGATTTCAGGTGAAGGTAGGGCATTTTACCAGTAAGTATTTCAAAAACCCTACACAATAACACCTAAATGGATATGGGGGACAAATCACAGGAATAGTAGAGTTCTATGTGACTCTCTACTAGACTTCTAAATTTTATTGCAAGGCACCCTATGTATTTAAAAGTGAACCCTGACTGCGAACTGTCTTAGTTTCCACCCTCTTTTGCACCTCATCAATTCTGGGAAGCCTAAACAAAGGTCTGCTGCTAATGAAGATGGGGAAACTTGGATCTCAGAAGACTGAGGCAGGAAGTCACAGGTAGAACTTCCATTTGACCGGAAGTACTTTTACTCACAATGTCTAGCCCAGGAACTGAGCTGGACAGTAATGGTCCTCTCCATCGCAATGGTGGCTAAAGACAATGAAATGAAAATGGGTCAGAAGAATTTTTTCTACTTATGCCTCGGAATACTTCTTGTTACATGGGCTCAAACTCCAGAAGAGGAGACTTGAGTAAGGCAGGCTCCAACCTGACACTGTTCTTCAGACGCCAGGCCTCTGCTACCTCAGCATTCTCATCTGAGAAACCAGTAACTTCAGGACACACAGCAATGTTCATAAATACCTTTCCCTGTGCCCATGCCTGTTTACATGTAAGACTGTAATGACAAACAGACGGACACATGGACTCTGTTTCAAAGCATAACATAACCGTTAAATAATGAGACTCTCCTAATTGCATTATGAGTCTTCTCTGACCATTGACTTACATACAGTAATGCCTCTTGCTATGAAATGCCTATAAATATACAGATCATGAGGAGTCTAGCTTAAAAGTCTGGTAGGAGCCATGACTCCTCTTACTGGTGGAGGCCAGAAAACTGCAAAGACAATAAACCTTGACATCTGCTCTGGGCTAACTTGCTGTGGCCAAGGCGCACTGTTCACATGTCACTTGGGTATCTGTCAGGCTATTAGTCATTATGCATTCTGCCCCAATGGTGCATTTGAAATAGAGTGGACTCTGAATATGCTCGGGGGGGGGCGGTGAGGGGAGAAGAGAAATACTGGTTTATATTCAATTAGTTTAAAATTTTTGGCCCTTCCCTTGCTGGGAAAGTTATACTTAAAATCTGAAATCCTTGTTCACCAACCTTCAAAGTCACTTTTCCTATAGCAGTATGCGGTGGTTATTAACAACTGCTCAAGTATGTAGTGGTTATTAACAACGGAACAAGAAAAAAGCCAAAGGAAGTGGAAGAGTTAAGGATGAATATGGCAGATGTTTTTAGAGCAACTAAACCCACCTCCTCAAATCATCTACTTACCTTTTTTCCCTCTTACTCACCTCTACCCCTTCAAGACCCTTTCGCATTAGCCCATCTGCCAATTAACACCTTAATATGCTGTCCTGTGTAGTATCTACTGTGTTATTGCCCAGAGAATCTTTGGATTGTATGTTTAAGGACAATATCTCTCTCTAAGTAGTAAACCATAGAGATCAACAGCATTTCCTCCCAGACACAATAACAAAAAACAGCTATTTTTTAAAAACGATTGGTTTGATCTCCAAACAATGGCTTGACTTGCTTAGCAACTGAGTCGATTAAGTTGAACTATCTACAAAACCATGAACTTGAGTTTATAAATCAACTATGTTTATACCAATCATTACAATTACTGCTTAATCAGTAAGTAAAACCAACATACAAATAGGAACCTGCGAACGTGGTTTTAGGTAATTTTTGCTACATATGGTAAACAGCAATTTTTTAGCTACAAATGACAAACATATTTTAAACTATGTTTTCATAGAAATAGGAATTTCTTTCGCAAAAATTCAGGGGTTTACTAACTTCAACCATAGCAGGACCAGGGACCCGAACAACGTCTTAGTCCAGTTTGAATATGCAGGTTACTCTCTCTGACGGAAGAGAGCTTTTTGTAAATTGAAAAGACCACACCCTAAAAAAGCTGCCTTAACATTAATAGTGCCAACACTGAGAATACCTGAAATATACAGAATTGGGAATGTACCCACCATTACACTGTAAGTAAATAGAGTTGGAATAAACTTCCTTTCAATGTTTGTTTATTTTTGAGAGAGAGAGATTGAGAGAGCAGAGCACAAGCAGGGGAAGGGCGGGGGAGGGGGGGACAGAGAATGCAAAGGAGGGCTCTGTGCTGATGGCAGAGAGCCCGAGGTGGGGGCTGGAACTCATGAACTGTGAGATCATGACCTGAGTCAAAGTTGACATTCAACCGACTGAGTCACCCAGGTGCTCTGAAATAAATTTTTTAATATAGGTATATGTTATTGGTTCAAAAGGTATCTCAAAGCTGATTTAAGTGTGTGATAAGTTGCTCTTTTATCTATATTACTTTGTGTTTATTAAACTTCACATTTTACAGCATTATTAAAACTACTCATAGTTGATACAGACATTTTTGCAACAAAATAGATAAAGTGATGTATATCAATGCCAAAATGAACATATCTCTCCCCTGTGAAAACCATTAAGTGGTTCTCCATCAATCCTAGAATTAAGACCCAGCTAGTTACTTTGATATGCTGGGCTTTCCATAATCAGGTCATAACTAACTCAACTTCGTGCTCAGGCAGAATAATCACAAAAATAAAATAAAATAAAATAAAATAAAATAAAATAAAATAAAATAGAATAGAATAGAATAGAATAAAATAAAAATAAAATAAAATAATAAAATAAAATAAGATGGCAATATACTTTTCTTGCTTATGTCATTCTTTTTTTAAAAAAATTTTTTTAACGTTTATTTATTTTTGAGACAGCTAGAGACAGAGCATGAACAGGGGAGGGTCAGAGAGAGGGAGACACAGAATATGAAGCAGGCTCCAGGCTCTGAGCTGTCAGCACAGAGCCTGACGCCGGTCTAGAACTCATGGACCTCAAGATCATGACCTGAGCCAAAGTCGGCCGCCTAACCGACTGAGCCACCCAGATGCCCCTTATGTCATTCTTAAAAGTTTCAATGCCACAGAAAAAAAGGCATGCTTTGATCTCTAGCATCCACATAACACATCTTTGGGAGGAATCTTTTTTTAAAATTGTTTTATTTTTGAGATAGAGAGAGACAGAGCATGAGTGGGGGAAGGGCAGAGAGACAGAGGGAGACAGAATCATCAGAAGCAGGCTCCAAGCTCTGAGCTGTCAGCACAGAGCCTGGCCCAGGATTGGAACCCATGAACCATGAGATCATGACCTGAGCCGAAGTTGGACACCTAACCGACTGAGCCACCCTGGTGCCCCTGGGAGGAATCTTAATGTCTGCTTTGAGTCACATTCTCCTCTTTAATCCCCTTAAACATAGGAATGGCCCTGTTCGTTAGTCTAGTCTGGTCCTTGCTTGCCCCTTTGTTTGGGTGGGAGGAGACCACAGAGTACTTGCTGACCTGCCTCAGCCAACCAAGACTAATATCTGCCAAAACAAAGGCCTATTTTAGTAATGCTATATATATACTGTCACTACTCTAATTTTAGACAGTCCAGCTCAGACCAAAGATACTCTCGTTCTTGCAGAACCAAGGAGGTTAACCATGGTCCCATGTTAAAGGTAGTGGGACAAAGGCATGGACTGAGGAAGTAGAGGAGGAGAGTATAAGAAGAGTCTGGAGGGGTTGGAGAGGAGAGACAGCCCAGTCCCCTATCTTCTCCCTGGCTTCTCCTGCCTGGCAAGCCTTGCTCTCTTGACAGAGAGCATTCCGACTAGGACAAGGAGCAGATCTGTAGGGAGGGGAACATCATAGATGGATAGATGGGCAAGCTCTACCTTATACACATGGAGTTGAGGGTTGCTCTTAATAGGTAAAACGTGTGAGAAAATAGGACATACTGTTCATAAAAACAGATCATAGCAAGCATGACAAGTCTTTGACCTATGTCTGAAGTTGGTCTTCCTGTAAGGATTGTTTTGGCTCAGCCTAGATACTAAAGCAATCAGTTCAAGTACTTACCTGTTTTTTTATAAGGTCATGTGCTGGGGCTACAAAATCTGGTTGAGGATATTGTGCTGGAGGTGCTAATTTTACCTTCCAGGATTTCCTTTTTCATGAGTGCCATTAAGTGACCTCAAAACAGAAGTAAATGAAGAGCGAATATCCATAATATTGTATACATCACATATTTCATAGATAAATACTTAGCAACCAGGAGACATTTGGGGGGGGTGGATCTAATCCCACAAATAAATGGCATTATTCACTCAATAATTTTCATTATTTTGCAGCTCAGATAATACTGTTTAGACATCTTGGGGCACCTGGGTGGCTCAGTCAGTTGAGCATCCAGCTCGATTTCAGCTCAGGAGAGCCCCATGTTGGGCTCTGTGCTGACAGTGAGGAGCCTGCTTGTGATTCTGTCTCTCTTTGCCTCTCTCTCTCTCTCCCTCCCTCCCTCTCTCTCTCTCTCTCTCATAAAAAATAAATACTAAAAACATATTGTTTAGATATCTTTACTTAAAATTAGTAAGAATTAATCTATAATGGAAATTATAAAAATAAACCAACAATCTAGTCCTAGTAACATCAGAATCTAAATCAAATGTTTTCACAATATGAAGCAGATGTTTAATCCATGAGGCCATTCTATCTGGGGTTCTCAACGTTATTTGAGCCACCAGAATCTCCTTGGGTTTTTCTATGAAGGCAACTTAAATATTGTTAATTGGAACTTTAAATTTTGCTATATGATAAAGTTAAAGGAAAGGCATAGGATCAATTTTTATATAGTTTAGCAAATTTTATGTTTTCTCAACAGAAAGAAGGAAATTCAATTTTCAAAAAAAAAAAAAAAAAACCACAAAACCCGTACACTACTTTTCCTCTCTTTTATCAAAGCAACGTTTGATGTTTAGGTGATAACCCCCAAAAATTAATAAATGAAAAAAAGGAAAAGTATGAATTTAGTGTTCTTAAAAAATAAGACCCAGTTCTCATGGAACGTAGCCTCATAGCAACCACCGACCCGTCTCGCTCCGTTACCCCAGCTGAGCTCACTTTTCTGCATCACTTTCCACTTTAAAAATTCATGAATCAAAAAAAATTAAGGGCTGTATGAATTATTTCATACAGAAAATTACAACAAAAGCCCCAGTAAATATATTTTTGTACTTTCATTTCCTGGCTTCAGAAATTTATCTTCTCATATTCTTGCTTTTTTCATACTATAGAACAAAGCCAGTATGCTTTGTACTTATTTTTCGTGTGACATATCTGGTATATCTGGGTAAGTATATCTGGATAAGAAGAGTAGTAAGTAAACAAACATCGTGAATATGTAAGAATTGTGTATAATCAACTTCATTCCATTTTAAGTGGATGGAGACAGACTATCTGAAGCTACTGAGACTGATTTTTATGACAGTGGAGAAAAAAAATGTTTAGGAAGTATGTTCCAGAATAAAATATAGCAGATACAGAAAAAGCTGTAAAAAGGAAAGAATGTGTCCTGAAGCTAACTGTGCCCAAGGAACTACAGAAAGAAATTTGCAAAATGAAAAGAGATACCCCCGATACTCTTTTCAGTCTTCATAGAATCTTTACTGACTACTACCATTTCCTTTAGGTCCGGCTTAATTTTTTTCAAGCCTGGAGTAGATGCGTTAAAACCAATTTCCTGAGTTGTATCTGAGTCCTGTCAATCCATTTCTTTCTCATTTTGTATGTCTGCCTATTTGTCGGGAGCATTTATACCTGCAAACTAGGAACTGAATTCACCAAAAATTTCCTGGGATATGAAAACGATTCCCACACACAGGTAAATACACTAACTCAGAAAGAGAGACAAAACCATAGAGCTAAATGATGAGAATCTGAATTTATAAATTTAGGTGTCTCAAAGTATCTTAAATGTTTCCAACTTTATGTACCATTAACAAGCAAAAGGATAAATCTACAGTTTAATGATTATACACGTAGGTTATGACATGCAGAAGGGTGTAATTCCTCAATAAGCTTTATTCAGGCTTTCCATTTTCTTATAAAGAAAATATTTCCTTTTGTGTTTTGGGGAAGGGGAACCCAATGAATTGAAATCAGCACTCAGGGATCTCTTATTAACTCCGGACCATGTGTTCAGCTCCTGCCCTCTGCTAGCCTCTACCAGAGCATTAGTGGCTCTCAGGGAAGTTTATTCAACTGCTTCTCATCACATCCACCCACACAGATTTACATGCAAAGAGCTCAGGATGTCCAGAATGTGGACTTTGAAAGCAGAAAGGAAGAGAGAAAGACTTGGGGTGGGGGAGAGTGAAAAAATCATTTTGAAATGTGTGCCTTTCAACCCATTTGTAATAACTGCAGCCTTTTACACAGGCCATTTTATAAAATTATTAGCTGTTAGAAAGAAGTTGTGTCGTCATCATCGGAGTATGCTGAGCTCACCAGGATGCCTCATGCTTTTCAAAGCAAAAGAGAGAGGCAGGAAATAGCTGCTATTCCTTTTTTTTTTTGTTAATTTCCTGAAATGTGATGATAAATTAAGGTGACTGTAGGTACAAAAGGGTCCCCAGTGAGATCCGTCTCTTAGAACATGCCTCACAGTAGCATTTCTGTGTCACCCACCCTGGAGGCAACTCTTGGCATCCCCACTCACATCTCAACCTCATCTTAAATCAACTATTCTATTTCAGTCTTTTGAAGTGAGGGGAAAAATCTTAAAATTTAAGGGAAAATGCGTAAGATAAAAGATCACAGAGCAGAATTTTTTCTCCTCATGGAGTCCACCTTGCCTATAGATTTCTTCTGAGATAAACTGCCATTTCCCCAGCCCCTTCCTTTATAAAGGAAGCACTTTAGAGGTGCCTGGATAGCTCAGTAGGTTTAGCATCCGACTCTTGATTTCAGCTCAGGTCACAATCGCAGGGTTGTGGGATCGAGCCCCACGTTGGGCTTTGTGCTGAGCCTGGAACCCGCTTAAGATTCTGTCTCTATCTCTCTGTCTCTCTCTGTCTCTCTCTCTCTTCCTCTGCTCCTCTCTCTCTCTGCGCCCCCACCCCAGCCTCCTTTCTCCCACTGGCTCTCTTTCTCTCTCTCTCTTAAAAAAAATTACAAAGGAAACAGTTTATAAAATTTCATTTTTAAAAGTGGTAGTGTTCTCACTACATACACAGACCCTCTGGTAGGAATCACTGTGTCATTGATGGTATATGACAGAGAAAAAAACCATCTATAGACAGACAAGCATGAGAACTTCACTCCACAACTTTCACTATGAACCTCTGTCAGGAATCAAGAGACGGGAACTCATGAACTCAAGAGTTACATAGGAAATTGAAGAGAAAAGATATACCGGGAAAGGAGAGATGGAAAGAATAGCTTAGTTCTTATTAACTGCTAAAGACGTTAATAATAATACTATTGAAAAAGCAGCACTGGACCTCTGAATGACCTTTCATTTATTAAAATGTTTTCTGGATGCCAGTCTTCCTCTGAGCATGAGTAGGCTTACTTATCATGGCTGAGAAATCTATTTTTCTCTGAAAATCCTTATAATTAAGTTCCCTGACTTGAATTACTTTGAGTGGTTTCTGTTATTTGCAACTAAACAATCTAACCAACACCAGGGGTCAGTAAAGATATTGTAGTTTGGATGAGTGAGACTTTGTAATTTATGTAAAGTGAAAGAGATGATTAGGAATGTTGTCCATAAAACAATGTAACAATATACTCATGTATCTAAATCGTCAGTTTTCCCTTTTACTTTGGAGGATTCATCTGACTGCTCTTTACTAGAAATCTAGATGTCATCCTCGATTTCTTTTCCTCTCATTTTCCAGGCACTAAAACTTGATGATTCTACCTTCAATTTATATCCTAAAACCTTCTACCATACCTGAAATCCTCCAGCCTGACATTAGTGGTGCTGACTTCAAGTGTGAAAACTGCCTTCTAATTGATCGCCATGATGTTTCTTACCTAAATTGTTTTCAATCTGCAATACATTCACTCCAGTCAGTCATGTGCTGAGAACTTTGCAAAGGCATTTCACTTTTAGGATAAGGGCAAAATCCCCTAGCATAATCATCCAGACTCAAACCGAGGGCTCCCAGGGCTACTACGCCAGCCTTTGACTCCAAAGTGCCTTATTTCGATTCCCCAATTATAAACTCTTCTCTTTCCAACGTGAAGGTCTTTGGACCCATCCTCTCCCATTAGCTGAAACATTTCCTGCCACCCAACTACTTTCACTCCCACCCTAGTCATCCAGCCTGATTCTTAATTGCAATGGCGGCTTTAGAGTCTTTGTTCAAAATTCACTTTTTCAGAGGAACTTTTCCTGACATTGCATTATAGATCAGGTTCTTCTGTTGTGTGATTTGAAGACATCCCATATTACCCATCGGTAGCATTTGCTACATTTGTGACTATGCAGTCATTTAGGACTTCAAATCAGTCTTGTAGGCTCACCCTTCCTTTAATATCTATAAAAGGAATTTAGTTCCTGACTTTAAACACTATGTGAAAATTTTTAGATATATTCTCTATCAAATCTCAAATAGATTTGAGACAGTTAAGTGTAAAATATAGGCTATGTAATATCAAAACTGGCTTTGTGGAGCTTCTTTAATACTTAACAATGCAACTTTATAGACTTTGCAAAATTTATAAGAGCTGTAAAATTTATAATCTTTGAATTTTATGATAATATCATGCACAGAAGAATTGGGCAGGAAAGAGCTAGGAAGCTGGCAGGTTGATGGCAGGGGTAGATTTAAAATGTTCATAAATTTTGGAAGTATCTGATATTAATTTTACTTTTCCTGTAAATATATAGTAAATATTGTATATGTAGACTACGCCACCATGATCACAGATAAATCTTACTTCCCTGTTAATAAGACCATAAATAAGAATTTTGAGACAGACTAAAAGATCACTGGAAAGGGATAACCATTTGATGGTAAGGAAGGAAAGACAGGTTCACTCAGGGCAAACAAACAAAAGCATAACCTAATTTAAAAGCACAAAGGCATATACTTCTGAAAGGCAAAGTTGAAGTACCCAAAGAGAAGGTACCATCCTCCAGCATACTCGAGTATAAATGAAAGTGAAGTCCACACAAGCGCTAGCTTGGAGAGACATGCCTTTTTAAATGCAGTTGACCTACATCTAGCACAATGATAACCGACTATGGATTTGGAAGACTAATGTCATATGCTTTAAAGCAGAAAAAAAGTTCAAATGTGTAACCAAAAATGATCGTCCAAAGATAATCGACATCAGTAGGTGTCTGAAGATTGTTACTACAATTGAGCCCTTATCTGGAAAACTGAGCCTCATGTTTCAAAGGTAAGACCCTTTTCCATTATTCTGTATACTGTGCTCTAGGATTTTTTTTTTAATGTTTATTTATTTTTGAGAGAGAGACAGAGACGGGGGGTGGGGGGGGGAGAGAAAGAAGGAGATACAGAAACCAAAGCAGCCTCCAGGCTCTGAGCTGTCAGCACACAGCCTGACACAGGGCTCAAACTCACAAACTGTGAGATCATGACCTGAGCCGAAGTCGGACGCTTAACCGACTGAGCTGCCCAGGTGTCCCTGTGCTCTAGAATTTCTGACTAGCCAATTTCCCTCCTGAATATTTCTCAGCGTCTCACCATGTTGTTGGATATCTCTATCTCACTCTGTCTCCTTTTCTCTCTTGAGTCCCTAAATCGCTGTACTCCAGTCAGCCTCAGAAAATTCAAGCTTTTTCCAACCTTAATAAATCAAGCAATGTGTTTCTAACTTTGGATATACCTAGTTTATCCCAGCTAATGTCCTACTGACACACTACTGATAGCTAGAAAAGCTATCAAGACACTTTCCTAAGAATACTTATCTCCTACAGAGTAACAAGCTTTCCATCAACATTTTTTGTTGCTATATTTATAAGATTCTTTGTTGTTGTTATTTTTAGTTGTCTTTATCCACTGGCTCTAAGCTCTGTGAGGGTAGGTGTCATATCTGTTTTCTTCTTTTCTGAATCTCTAACTCTTAGCAAAGCAAGAATAAAGTAAGAGCTCAATGTATATTTCTTTGATGAATAAATTAATATATGTTTGTACATACATCTTCTTAGCACAGATTGAAAGGTATTGGTGACAACTTCCTGGAGAAGTGCCCCTCCTCCCCAAAACATATTTTAGGATGTGAATACTAGTATGCAATGATAATGCTCCTTTTGACCCTGGAGAATATGAGATGATGTTTAGGAGTCACCCACTGCCTAGACCCTGGGGCAGAGACACAGAGCTCGTTTGTGGTCCAAACGAGCATAGGAAAGCTAGATAAGCTGAAATGCTCACAGTGAGGGGTGCCTGGGTGGCTCAGTCAGTTAAACATCTGACTTTGGCTCAGGTCATGATCTCATAGTTCGTGGGTTCGAGGCCCGCATCAGGCTCTGTGCTGACAGCTGGGAGCCTGGAGCCTGCCTCATATTCTGTCTCCCTCTCTCTCTCTCTGCACCTCCTCCACCCATACTCTCTCTCTCCCAAAAATAAATAAACATTTAAAAGAAAGAAAGAAAGAAAGAAAGAAAGAAAGAAAGAAAGAAAGAAAAGGAAGGAAGAAAGAAAAGCTCACAGTGAAGTGGATAAGGCCCACAGTGGTGTAACAAACACTCCCAAATAATGATACACACAGTTGTCCCTGCCGTGTAACGACCTGTCAGGATTGGTAGATCTCACAGTACTCCTTCAATGGCCAGCTTGTACACTAACAAAACCAACCACCGTAAACGTGAAAGTGCGATAGTATCAACTCCATTTCACATGTGAAGAAACATGGTGTGGGAGTTAAGAAAGTTACCACAGATCTAGCTGACAAAGGGGGGAACTAGAATCTGACCCTAGTGAGTAGTGAGTCTGAACCTTTTCCTTCCACTTCATGCTCTGGACCATGTTTCCACCACGGTCAGAAATATGGGGGAGGAACAAATCCGTGCATATAAATGAAGATGCTTATTTTTCTTTAACAACATCTGTTTGTTTGTGTTTTTATTTTTTTAATGATTATTTAATTTTGAGAGAGAGAGACAGGGCTTGAGCAGGGGAGGAACAGAGAGGGAGACACAGAACCTGAAGCCGGCTCCAGGCTCTGAGCTGTCAGCACAGAGTCCAATGCGGAGCTCAAACTCATGAGCCATGAGATCATGACCTGAGCCGAAGTTGGATGCTTCACCGACTGAGCACCCATGGTCCTCCGCCCCTGCCCCCAGTCACCCATTTTGTTCTTTGGAACTAAGGATGTTTCTTAAAAGTAAACCTTGTTAATAAACATGCTTTCAAAACAGATCAAGTGATTAAAGTGGAAAAAGCTTTGTGGTCCGTATGTTATTGTATCTGTTTGCATCCAGACTGTCACAGATGTTTTCCCCATATTAGAAGTGATCTCTCAGGTGTATTGTTGTGGTTTGTTTTTAATTCTGTGCAAGTTTTCTAAGCATGTTATTTACCTTGTTTCAAATGTCACTGGTATAATGGCAGAAAATGTTCAATATTGGCAATTATAGGTTAGGTTCAAATATGAATAACACATGACTTCCAAGAAGCCAAAGCCTTGAATTTCATTTCACGTGGGCAGTGTTTCCTCTCTTCTGTTTTCACTGGACACTTGCCTGCTTTCACAGTACCCTACACCACACATCCTGTTTATTAGTTTAAAGGAGTTTAACAAGGGGATTTATTTTATGTTTTTCTCTGTCCACCAAAGTGCAATTGACTACTCTTATAAAAAGTGGTTTCCCCAGTGTATTCACATTGGACCTCATTAGGACTTCTTCCATAACACTGCATTTGATGTTCACACAGTCACCTTTCTGACCATCATCCATGCTAACTTTCCTTTCATGAATATTACCCAGTAACAATTTACTTTTCAATTTGATTTAGATCTTAAAAAATTGTTCTCACCACTTTTTGAGAATTCAAAGTATTTCTCAATTGCAGTTTATTTATCATGCTCTTCAAAAGAACCCACTTGTAACCAACACTTTTGCAATGTGTTACTTTGTATCCACTGTAAGAACTTGAACTTTAGATTTAGAACTCTGAGCAAAATGGTGGGAACACATCTTGCTTTAATGTATTTTCAACAGAGTCCCTAGCAGTCCTGCTTGAACAAACTAAATACCATTACACTGATGTTCTATTTACAGAAAAGGTCTTATTATTTAACATTTATGTAAACTGCTTGCCTGGTTCCCTTAGAGACCCACCAATCCAAACTAAAAATATGCCCTATCATTTCCCCTGATGTTACTCTTACTGAACCTCTCTCTAATGGTCCTGACATGCCTTGGTGTAACGAGCACAGAACTGCAAGTGCCAGCCCTTGTGACAGCCACATGGCTAATGCACTTCCCTGGACCTTAGGGATTTTAGTTTTTCTCTCCTGGAGCCAACCACACACTCTGACATAGAGGCAATGCTGTTAAATTTTTAATCCAAGCGTCTTCATCGTTTCAAAGGTTTCACAACTATGATTTCTGGCCCAAGACCATGTCCCCAAGAAGCAAATAATCTCTCTTAATCAAAATTAAAAAGTCCTGTCTTCAAACTCTTCAACTTCCCCACTCCATACTAAAAGAATAGCTTCATTTGGCTCGCCACATGGAATGTTGTTTTCCTGGCTCGAAATATCATGAACACTAAATTCAATTACATAATGAACCATATGATGTGGATACTGCTGGAACACTATGTGGGTCAGTGGGACTAAGCACAAATAGAATAATGAAAACCACAGTTAGTGTGCAATGCGCTTTTGGGCTTGTTAGGAAGGCAGTCATGGGGGCTGTGGATGCTATTAGAGTAAATCATGCTGATCTATTCTAATCCTATAAATGAACTCTTGGAGAGTCCAAAGAATGATGCACTCGGTTTATCTTAGATGCAAAGGATATATAGGGAAACAGGAAACCTTTAGCAGAGAACTCCCATGCAAACCTCCTTCTAGACCTCTGGCTTCTGGCTCAGGCTTTCATGCCTCATTGAATCAGCTTTTACTGGGAAGGCAGGGTTAAGAGTAATGCTTTATGGTGACTAGAGACAAGAGCTTCCCGTGACTGCTTTCTCAAAAGGGTGCATTGTAACACAGAAGCAGCATGGTGTAGTAGCTGAATAATGGAATCCGTTTGCCTGGGTTCATATCTTACGTTTAGCAGTTACTACCTGTGCAGTTTGGGGCAAAATACCTCATCTGTCTAAGCATGAGGCTCCTCTTCTGTATAATGTAAGTAAAATTAATGCTATTTTCCTCAAAGTGTTCTTAGGGAGATATCAATACAAGGCACTTCAATACTTGGTTTTTAGTAAGCACTCAGATCTAAATTGCTGTTGTTCAAGTCTTCATAAATAGTCTATTTCCACATAGGTTTAGAAACCACTTCTCTGGGGCACGTGGGTGGCCCAGTCAGAGTTGGTTAAGCATCTGACTTTGGCTCAGGTCATGATCTCCCAGTTCATGAGTTCAAGCCCCACACAGGGCTGGCTTTCTGCTGTCAGCACTGAACCCGCTTCAGATCCTGTCTTCCTCTCTTTGCCACTTCCCTGCTCATGCTCGCTCTCTCAAAAATAAATAAACATTAATAAAAAGAAAGAAACCATCTCCATTAGGGTGACCAATCATCCTGGTTTATCAAGACTGAAAAGTTTCCCAGGCACTGGACTTGGAGGCTGAATCTGGGGATGTCCTGGGCAAACCTGGATGAGTCCATCACTGAACTTAGAAATAAACATGATACTCTGAAAGTTACAGGCCTTGTTGCTTTTTTCCAATTAAAGTACTATCTGTATGACTTGTATTCTTTGCACTACTTAGCAAAGAGGGAGCTGGGAATACAATTACTAACAAATACCACCAGGTGGGAAGAAATGAAAACAAAAGTATTCAAAGAGTAGATTTAAAAGTTCCATGAAGGCAGAGTCCTTTTTCAGTGCAGAGAACTTGTTAAGAAAGAGCTAACAACTGGGGTGCCTGGGTGGCTCAGTCGGTTAAGCATCTAACTCTTGATTTCAGCTCAGGTCATGATCTCAAGGTTCCGGAGTTTGAGCCCCAGTAGGCTCTGTGCTGGCAGTGGGCGGCGCCTGGGTGTTTCCCCCCCCCCCCCCCCCCCGCCCTTCGCCTGCTTGTGCGCGCGCGCGCGCACACACACACGCACACACACTCTCTCTCTCTCTCTCTCTCTCAAGATAAATAAACATTTAATTTTTTTTTCAACGTTTTTTATTTATTTTTGGGACAGAGAGAGACAGAGCATGAACGGGGGAGGGGCAGAGAGAGAGAGGGAGACACAGAATCGGAAACAGGCTCCAGGCTCCGAACCATCAGCCCAGAGCCTGACGCGGGGCTCGAACTCACGGACCGCGAGATCGTGACCTGGCTGAAGTCGGACGCTTAACCGACTGCGCCACCCAGGCGCCCCAAGATAAATAAACATTTAAAAGAGAGAGAGAGAGAGAGAGAGAGAGAGAGATAGCAACTGATTTTTTTCTCTACTTACTAGATACTTTTGTTTCATTGTTAACAGAATGGTTGCTAATACAATTCCTCTTATGGAAGCAGAAATAAGATACTGATGGGGCTGTTATTTCTCTGCTACTCAACCATATCTGCAGGGAAAGCTATTCATGATTATCTTTCTCTTAAGGGTGGTCACAAAAGTAAAACAAAACAAAACAAAACAAAAAAAACCAAAGCAAAACAAA
Source organism: Panthera uncia (assembly GCF_023721935.1). Taxonomy (NCBI): domain Eukaryota; kingdom Metazoa; phylum Chordata; class Mammalia; order Carnivora; family Felidae; genus Panthera; species Panthera uncia. The sequence goes on along the minus strand of NW_026057577.1, from coordinate 22,700,979 downwards.
ACAAAACAAAACATTAGCTGCTTTGGAATGGAAGGTGGGAGTGAGAGAAGGAAGTGCTGTGAAAGACATTTGTCTAAAGCTGATCTTTGGGGAAATTAGGGGAATTTGTTCTCTGTTTTGTTTTGTTTTTGTTTCTTACCACTATATTTATACTTTATTAAAGCATGTATTAGTATTGTGACACCTTCAAAAAGGGCCTCAAAATCTCATGAAAAGATTTGGGCATACTATATAAAGAATATACTTTTTCTACGTTTGTCAGAATGAAAGATTTCCTGGTTTCTGTCTCTCCAGTCAGTCCTCAGCCATTGGAAAGGCCCTTGTATCCCCTACACTCATCCCTGATATAGCCTAACATATAAACCACAACAGATACCTCTTAATGGTGTGTGAACAAAACTTACTTAAAGAAGTTGGCAAGACACTGAGTTCTTTCTTGCAGAAGGCCAAAAGCCATTTTACATACCTTAACAATTCTGCCATATCATTATGTCAGACAATGACGTGTTAATGGGGTTGAAAATAACTCTTGAACAAGGAATTCTCTTTCTTAATGGGCATGACATTTGGCATTTTAAAAATACTTAGCACATAACTTAAAAAATAATTATAACTATATGCTGACCATGTTGCAAACGCTAGGAGAATTGCTTACACTAGGAGAATTGCTTTTCGTGTATTATCTCATTTATTCCTCACCACTATGCAGGAGGTGTTAGAAACTTTTTCAGACACATGAGAAAAGTGGGGCCATGAGGAAAAAGTAATTTGCCCAAGTCTCACTTATAGAAATTAGCAGAATCTGGCTTTGAACTCAAATTTGACTGGTTCTAACATCACAATCTTATCCACACATGACATTTTCCTGCTACTTAAAAGCATCTGTGCTAGATAAAGTCAGAGACACACAACATAAATAACACAGTGTCCTCTATAAGAGTAAATCCTTTTAGGCAAACCACCATCATTGGAAAAAAGTTGACTTTGGACAAAGAACTTAACGTGACTGAGCCTTATAGTATCCTCGCATATATGCTGAGAGTAGTAATTAATATCCAATGCACAAGTTTGTTGTTTGGATATAATGAGGATGTGTGGACATTAAAACAGAGGTTCAAGGCCTGTGGTGGTGCTATCTGGTCCCCACTCTCCCATCCTGGGTCAGTTCATGTAGGTATAGAGCTCTTTCCCATCACCTCAGTAGACAGGAGCCCTCCTCTTCAGCTTTTTGGCTGTGCAGAGGAACATCCTGTGGAAATTAATCTTATGGAAAAGCTGGACTATGTCAAAGCAAAGACTCCAGATGCTGAGTGAATGCTTACTCCCAGAAAAAAAAATAGTAGATAGAGGAGTGGTATATTGGTGAGGATGTTAATCTACAAGGATCTCACTCACATGAAGACAGGGCAGGCACTTGACTGCTGACCACTGTGATCCTGGGCTCTCCACTAGTGCCCTTGTCCTCCACCTTGACCCATTCTCCTCATCCCCTGAGTAAGGATTGTAACTCTAAGCTCCCATTCCCAGTGTGTGGCCATAGGCACACAGACTACCTTCTCTCTAGCTTCTGCCCCCATGTTTCTGGGCTACCTGTCTGATCCCCTTTACTCTCTGTGCTTCTCTCTCATTTCCTTTCATCTAACTGCTCTCAATGCCCATCACAATGGCCTCTGTAACTCCTTAAAACATGGTTTCAACCTGTGACTAGCAGAAAATTAGTTCCTTTTTCCTGACATCCTACCATATGTTTCAAGGCCCTTTCCTTTTACTCTACTCTACTCCATTTATCCTTCAGGTATAATCTAAATTATACAAATATAAACTATATAATCTAAATTATAAACATCACCGGCCTGAGAATTTCCCAAGTCTACCAAAGCTGAAAAAAAAATCTCTCGATCCACTAGGATCCACTAGCCGTTTGAGCAAAATTTCTTGACAGCATGTAACACTTTCTATTATAATTATTTGCTTCTATGTCTTGGTCCTTAAGAGAATATAAATGCCTCAAGGAATAAACCATGCCACAGTTAACTCTGTGTCAGGAGTGTCTCTGCCAAGGGAAAAGCTAGGGGCTCTCCTTTACTTCTGCTTCTGATTTAGGCTCAGGTCATGATCTCACAGTTGTGAGATCAAGGTCCACGTCAGACTCTGTGTGGAGCATGCAACCTGCTTGGGATTTTCTCTCTACCTCTCACTCTGCCCCTCCCCTGCTTGCACATGCTTGCCCTCTCTCTCTCTCTCTCTCTCTCTCTCTCTCTGTGTGTGTGTGTGTCTCTCTCTCAAAATAGATAATAATTTTTAAAAAATGGGCAGAGGACATGAATAGACGTTTTTCCAAAGAAGACATACAGATGGCCAACATATGAAAAGATTCTCAGCATCACTAATCATCAGGGAAATGCAAACGAAAACCACAATGAGATAGCATCTTATACAAGGTAGAATGGCTGAAATAAAATGACAAGAAATAGCAAGGATTGGCAAGGATGTAGAACAAAGAAACCCTCTTGCATGTTGCTGGGAAGATAAACTGGTGCAGTCACTGTAGAAAACAGAATAGAGGTTCCTTGGGGCACCTGGGTGGCTCAGTCGGTTGAGCGTCCAACTTCGGCTCAGGTCATGATCTCGCAGTCTGTGGGTTCGAGCCCCGCTTTGGGCCCTGTGCTGACAGCTCAGAGCCTGGAGCCTGCTTCGGACTCTGTGTCTCCCTCTCTCTCTACCCCTCCCCGCTTATGCTCTGTCTCTCTTACTCTCAAAAATGAATAAATGTTAAAAAAAATTAAAAAAAAAAGAATAGAGGTTCCTCAAAAAGTTAAAAATAGAAATACCATATGATCCAATGATACCATTATTGGGTATTTACCCAAAGAACATGAAAACACTAATTCAAAAAGATATACCCACCCCTATACTTATTGAAGCATTACTTACAATAGCCAAGGTATGGATGCAACCTAAGTGTCTAAGAGATGAATGAATAAGGGAAATGTGGTATATGGTACGTATGTATACACACATGCGTGCACGTGCACACTTACACATACATATAATAGAACATTATGCAGCCATAAAAAGGATGAGATCATGCCATTTGAGACAACATGGATGGACATACAGGGCATCATGCTAAGTAAATAAGTCAGATTGAGAAAGCTAAATACCATACGATTCTGCTCATGTGATTCTGCTTGTAAGCAGAACCTAAAACAAACAAACAAAAAAACCCAAAACAAACGAGCAAAGGGAAAAGAAAAGAGAGAGAGACACAATCCCAGAAGCAGACTCTTAACTATAGAGGACAATCCAATGGTTACCAGAGGGGAGGTGGGTGGGAGATATGTGATGGAGATTAAGGAATGCGCTTGTCTTGATGAGCCCCAGGTGATGTATGCAAGTGTTGAATGATTATATTGTACACCTGAAACTAATATTACACTGTATGTACTAACTAGAATTTAAATAAAAACTTCAGAAAATGAAAAATAAAATGCCCTGAAAGCTTGAAAAAAATTTTAAGTAAAAAAACACAAAAAAATGAATAAACAAAAAGCAGAATCAGACCTATAAACACAGAGAACAAACTGATGGATGCTGGAGGTGAAAGGGAGAGGGAGATACAAGAGTCCAGCTATGGAATGAATAAGTCACGGGAATAAAAGGACAGCATAAAGACTGCAGGTCAGTATATTGTAATAACAATGTAATGGGACAGGTGGTAGCTACCCTTATGGTGAGCGTAGCATAATATATAAATATGTCAAATCATGAAGCAGTACACCTGAATCTAATGTAACACTGCATGCCAGCTATACTCAAATAAAAACACAGAGATTGGTAGATGAAAATATACAAAAAAAAAACAGAACCAAAAACATGATCCAACTGTGTATTGTCTACAAAAAGACTCATCTTAGATGCAAAGTCACAAATACATTGAAACTAAAGGATGGAAAAAGATATTGCATACAAATAATAAACAAAAGAGATTGGGGTGGTCAAACTAACATTATGCAAAATAAACTTTAAATCAAAAAAGCTCAAGAAGAAATACAGAAAGTCATTATATATTTTTTAAGTTTCAATACAGCAAGAAGATTTTGCAAATGTAAACATTTTCTATAACAGACCATCAAAATATTCTAATAAAAATTGATAATACTTTAGGGAGAAATAGTTCTACCATAAGAGATGGAGATTTCAATATCCCATTCTCAATAATAGATACAACCAGACAGAGGATAAATATGAAAAAAGAGGACTTGACAACAATAAACCACCTAGATCACATAGAACACTCCATCCAATAACCACAGAACACACAGTCTTCTCAAGTGCCCATGAGACATTTTCCAGGGTAGACAATATGCTTTAGAGAGAGAGAGAGAGAGAGAGAGAGAGAGAGCACAAGTTGGGGAGGGGCAGAGAGAGATACACACACAGAATCTGAAGCAGGATCCAGGCTCTGAGCTGTCAGCACAGAGCCCGACGCAGGGCTTGAACTCACCAACCATGAGATTGTGACCTGAGTCAAAGTCAGATACTCAACCAACTGAGCCACCCAGGTGCCCCTCAATAGCTTTTAAAAGATAGATATCATACAAAGAAACTTCTCTGACCTCAACATGATGCAGTTAGAAATCAAACAACGACAACAACAACAACACAGAAAAATTCACAAAATTGTGGAAATTAAACAATGCTTTTAAACAACCAACAGATCAAAGAAGAAATCACAAGGGAAATCAGAAAATTCTTACAGCTGAATGAAAACAGAAACACAACACACAGAAACTTATGGAATGTGGCAAAGTGGCACTAAGGGAAATTTATAGCTATAAACATTTACATTAAAAAACAAACAGAAAGATCTCAAATCAATAACTTAACATCACAACTTAAGGAGTTAGAAAAAGGAAAAAAAAAAAAACTAAACCAAAGCTAACAGAAGGAAAGAAATAAAGATCAGAGCAGAAATAAATGAAGTGGAGAAAAAAAAAGAGAAAATCCATAAAACCAAAAGTTGGTTCTTTGAAAGATCGACAAAATGGATCAACTTTTAGTTGGATAGACTAGGAAGAAAAAAGAAGATTCAAAATATTAAAATCAGAGATGAAAATGGAGACAGCTCTACTGGTTTTGTGGAAATAAAAAGGGTTACACAAGAGTGCCATGAGCAATTACACACCAACAAATTGGGTAACTTAGATGAAGGACACATTCCTAGAAACACAAACCCTACCAAGACTAAATCACAAAGAAATTAAAAATGTAAATGTATCTATAACTGATGAGGAGGTTGAAGAAATAATATAAAAAAATCTTACAACAAGGAAAAAACTTGGACTTGATGGCCCCTGTGTGAATTCTACAAAGCATCTAAAGAACCAACACCAGGGGCGCCTGGGTGGCTCAGTCGGTTAAGCGTCTGACTTCGGCTCAGGTCATGATCTCGCAGTTCGTGAGTTCAAGCCCCGCGTCAGGCTCTGTGCTGATGGCTCAGAGCCTGGAGCCTGTTTCAGATTCTGTGTCTCCCTCTCTCTCTGACCCTCCCCTATTCATGCTCTGTCTCTCTCTGTTTCAAAAATAAATAAACGTTAAAAAAAATTTTTTTAAAAAAAGAACCAACACTAATTCTTCTCAAACTTTTCCCAAAAAAATGAAGAGGAGGGAACATTCCCAACTCATTATTTGAGGATGGAATTTCTCTGATACCAAAGCCAAAGATACTACCAGAAACCACACACTATTATCCCTAAAGAACACTGATGCAAAAAATCTCAATACTAGCAAACCAAATTCAGCAGTATATTAAAAGGATTATTCACCACAACAAAGTGGAATTTATACCTGAAATACAAGAATGGTTCAATATACAAAATTCAATTAATACACATTAACAGAATGAAGGAAGAAGTCACACCATTATCTCAATTGACAGGAAATCATTTAGCAAATTCGACACCATTACATACAAATATACTCAACAAACCAGGAATTAAAGGAACCTACTTCAACATAAGAAAAGGCACTCATAAAATATATGAAAATCCTACAGGAAATACCATATTCAATGGTGAAGGACTAAGCTACACTTCTGAGATCAGGAACAAGGCAAGGAAGTTCTACTCAGAGTAATCAGAGAATAAAAAGAAATAAAAGTCATCCAATTTGGAAACAAAGAAGTAAAATTATCTGTTTTCAAATGATATAATAGTATATGTAGAAAATCCTAATAATTCTTTTAAGAAAATGTTGGAACAGTAAATGAATTCAGCAAAGTGGCAGGATCCAAAGTGAACACACAAAAATGAGTTGAATTTCTATACACTAAAGAACAATCTAGAAAGGAAATGAACAATTCTACTTACAGTAGCATCATAAAGAATAAAACACTAAAGAATTAACTAAGGGGCGAAAGCCTTATGCAATGACAACCAGAAAACATTTCTGAAAGAAACTGAAGAAATATAAATAAATAGAAACACATCCCATGTTGAAAAACGGGAAAAGAGTATGGCAGTTCCTCAAGAAGTTAAATGATACAGCAATTCCCTTCTGAGTATATACCCCCCAAAACTGAAAGCAAGGTCTTGAAGAGATATTTGTATACACATGTTCACAGCAGCATTATTCACAAGAGTTGAAGGTGGAAGCAATCCAGGTGTCCATCAATTGATGAAGGTAGGCAAAATGAGGACATATATCCACAAAGGAAGAATATTCAGCCTTAAAAAGGAAGGAAATTCTGACACATGCTGCAACATGGACGAACCTTGAGGATGTTATACAATGTGAAATAAGGCAGTCACAAAAAGGCAAATACTATAGGATTCTATTTGTATGAAGTACTTAGAGTAGTCAAAATCGATACAGAAAGTGAAATGGTGGTTTCTGGGGCACCTGGGTGGCTTGGTTGGTTAAGCGTCTAAGTCTCGGTTTCACCTCAGGTCATGATCTCATGGTTTCAGGAGTTCACACTCTGCATGACGCTCTGTGCTGACAGCTCGGAGTTTGCTTTGGATTCTCTCTCTCCCTCTCTCTCTCTGCCCCTCCCTCACTCGTGCTTTCTCTGTTTCTCCCAAAAATAAATAAATAAAATTTAAAAAATTTGTAAGAAAGAAAGAAAGAAAGAAAGAAAGAAAGAAAGAAAAATGGTGGTTTCCAAGGGCTCAGGGAAGTGGAAAATAGGGAGTTTAATGGGCAGTAGCACTTTTGCAAAATGAAGAGTCCTGGAGAGGGAAAGTGGTGATGGTAGCACATCACTAACATATTTAATGCCACTGAACTATACACTTAAAAATGGTTAAGATGGTAAATTTTAGGTTTTTGTATTTTACCAAAATAGAATATAAGAATTGAAAAACTTAGGATCCACCTTTCTCAAACTTTCACAAATAATTGCTCAGACATCCTTCTATACATGTGCAACAAATACAAGTAAATAGTGATAGTTTCCCATTTTATGTGAAAGGACTGTGCACATGAATTAAAAAAATCGCATTCTTAACAGTTCTCTCTGTATGTTGGTAATCACATGTGAACCACCAGAAATTAGAATTTAAAACTGTGAATGTCATGCTCATGTCAGCTTTGGCCCCAGGAATTTCATACACTTATCCATTTACTCATCAAATAGTTCTGAAGGTAAGAATGGCAGGGAATGAATGACACATAGCACTGCTTTCATAGATCACTTTCCAGTGGGGCAGGAGAGGTATGAAGTCTTTAAAAATAAAAAAAAAATGTATATAAAATTAGGTGGTAATGACTCTTGAGAAAAATATTGCAAGGTACGGGAATGCAAAGCGGCTGAGAGTGCTATTTGAGACAGGACAGTCGAGGACGACTTCTCTGGTATTTAGAAAGACATATATCTACGTTGTGGGGGAGGGTGGCATATGACTCAGAAGGACATTTGAAGTGGAAGATACGGCTGTAAAAGCCCCAGGAACAAGAACACGATTGTTAGGTTCAAAGAACATCTAGGAGTTCCATGGGATTGTTGCTGAGGGGGGAGTTCCTGAGGGGGATATCAGAGATGATATCAGAAAGGCAGTAGAAGGCCAGTTTGTGGGTTTGAAAGGGACACTGTGATGTCCAGGGGTGTGGACACAAATTTAAAAGAGGCAGACAGCAAGGATGTCTGTTTTTCTTGAACCATAGCCCCCAACTCAGGTTCATGAGTTTTTCCCAGCAGAGAAGATGGCCCCAGAGAGCAGACTGTTGAGGTTACACGCAAAGGGTGCAACGTAAAATTGAGTTAAGGGTAAGATGAGGACATAATGGAGGTGGAAGACAGTAAGGTCAAAGGATTGGAAGTCCTGGTGAGGTTGGAGAACTGCTGGATTTGTTGTTGACCTAGTAGACATTAGTTATTGAAATATAGGAGGTATTGTTGAATAACAGGATGCTTAAAACTGAATTTTAGAGCAGGTATCATTACTTGTAATAGCGACTTCTAGGATATGATTGAGGAAATGCTGGAGCTGGGAGTAAGATGGTAGTTTGATTTGGAGATCTTGAGGGTATTCTCAGGAGGTACGCAAAGAATCGTGGCTTGGGAAAATCAAGGAGAGACTTTATTTTTTTTTAATTTTTTAAAAATTTTTTAAATGTTTATTTATTTTTGAGACAGAGAGAGACAGAGCATGAATGGGGGAGGGTCAGAGAGAGGGAGACACAGAATCTGAAACAGGCTTCAGGCTCTGAGCCATCAGCCCAGAGCCCGACGCGGGGCTTGAACTCACGGACTGTGAGATCGTGACCTGAGCTGAAGTCGGCCGCTTAACCGACTGAGCCACCCAGGCGCCCCAAGGAGAGATTTTATAAGTGAAAAAAAATTCATAAAATGGTAGTGTAAAGGGTTGAGAGTACTTGGGTGCCATGGAGTCCAGGATCTGGCAGGGTCTCTACAAACTCACTATCAGATGCCCTCGAAGGGAAACCTTCTTCACTATTAGCCCTCTGAACACCAGGCAAAGGGAAAGAGCCAAGATTTGCCATGGCCAGCGGTTGTCTCTGTAAGTAGAGAATCAGATACAGCTTGAAATGGGGACGGCACAAAATAAACCAGAGTACTGGTCACCTGAAAGGAAAGAGGGAAGGTAGCACACTTAGTGTTCTGGAAAGAACTTGAAAACTGTTCTTCTGGCATCATCAGCAACGCCAATGACCTTTCCCATGTTGCAAAGAAGTGCTTCTGATTGGTACTCCACACATGGTTGTTAAAGGTTGCAGATGAAGGTTGTTGTTGCTGTTTCCCTGTAGCCCCTTTTACCAGTGGTGATCCAATAGTGATTAATTAGACAACATGATAATAACAATTGTTTACCTGTGTCATGCATCAGGAACCAAACCAAAAACTTAACATTCATTACACAGTTTCAGTTTTATGGTAGCCAGAGGAGGTAGAGAGTATTGTCCCTTCCCATTGTACAGATGAGGAAACTGAGAATGAGAGAACTCTGTTTATATAACTATTCAGAGGCAGAACTTGAACATGAAATCCAACATACTTGACTGCAAAACCTGGGCTCTTAACCTCCGTCCTTGACTGCTAAGCCGTCTATAAAATAAGGTAACAGTAACTAAGGATGCAAAAGAATCATGAAGCAAGAATTGAAGTGTTTATTAAGCAACAATTTACACTTCTTTTGTGTTTAATCAGAATAAAGACAAGGTATCAAATAGATAAAATGATTCCTAAAAAATAACAAGGCAATTGGGTCTAAAATAACTCTCCAACATTTAAGTCAGTATTTATAAAAAAAAAAATCAAAATGAATATTCTAATAGGATTATCTTATGAGGCCATTTCGGCTGGTAATGTAAGGTGTTTCTCTTATTTCTCCTCACATAGTGGGAACATGTATGCCTTCATCAATAGCTACACAGGATATATGGCAAAAAGATTTGGATGATTCATTAAATGCAAAGCTTTGGCAGCAGCACATATGGGGAAGTGTTTATAAAGCAGTTTGGGAAACAAGACTGCAACAAATTCAGGTTAATATTCTTCCCAGAACCTGCTGGTCCCCATCCAGAAAGGGTTATAAACAGATACTTTATTTTGGAAATGCTGAAAATGCACAGCCGTTATTTTCAGTTTGGTGCTGAACTTTACTTAAAGCAGTAAGCCTAATTCCTTTGTATCAACGCTAGGTCTTTGGATGGGTAATTCTAGAACATAGCATGTTATTAACAAAACAATAACATGTACTGGGGCATCTGGGTGGCTCAGTCGGTTAAGCATCCGACTTTGGCTCAGGTCATATCTCACAGTCCATGAGTTTGAGCCCCGCGTCCAGCTCTGTGCTGACAGCTGAGAGACTGGAGCCTGCTCCGGATTCTGTGTCTCCCTCTCTCTCTGCCCCTCCCCGGCTTGTGCTCTCTCTCTCTCTCTCTCAAAAATAAATTAAAAAAAAAACACAATAACATGTACTTTATTTTAAGCTATGCAATGAATATTTTGAATAGGGAATAAAAAGTGCCCACCCTCAGGACATGAAGAAAATTGCCAAGACAGAATTACTGACTAAAGGGGTACAAGGTAGAATTGTTTTTATAAGGCAGAGTCTGGATTCCTCACTGGTTCTTGACCAATAACTTCTGCCAAAGAAGCGACCTTACTTCGCATTTTGCCTCCAAATTTTACCTCATGTTATAAGAGATTGTTATTTAAATTATACAGCCTACCCCAAATTTGCCAGGAGTTCTTTGTCACTCCCTTTATAGAAGAACTAGCTGAATGTTGGTCAAATTTTAATGGGGAAAAAAGAAAGGGAGAAAAACATTGCTGTCTCTCTAGGTCATTGGGGTAAAGAGAATTTGGGGACGATGGAGAATCACTGGACCTAATACTAGCAGGCAGACTAGTTCCGCTTTGTTTCGAACCTCGTTAACTTCTCTTGGTTTGCCCCCTGACCCAGGCTGGCCCAAGTGAGTTCCAGAAAAATCTAAGGAATGTCAGGTGATGTCTCCTTCAGTCAGCAACCAGCGGGAGCGTTGGAAGCCAGCCACACCAGCCTACTTTGGCATTGGTGAAGGGTCTGGTCATGGGACTAAACATCGCTCACAAAGTTCTTGGAAGAAAGAAAAGTTCCTTCTGGCCGCCCAAGGTAGCTGCCATGGGAGGAAGAGGACATTTCTGGGGAAGCCGTTTGGCCCCCTGGCCTTCTAGAATTGGCGGCTACTCTCGTTCCAGTCTCACAGGGATTGTGGTAAGAAACCGCCATCACTGCTGTCAGGTAAGCTATGCATGTGCAGAGGGCTACATATTCCTGCCACTATGCTGTCATGTTCCATCAACTCCCAGCAAGGGAATCTGTCCCTATGTATCACACCCAATCATGAACCATGAAGAGAAGACGAATTGGAAGGTGACGGAGGCACCACGGGCATGGGATCTCACAAAGGGAACTTGAAAATCACCACCACAAAACCCAGTTATTGAGTTCTTAGCTTGGGCCAAACTTTGTGCTAAGTGCTTCATATCAATTATTTAACCGAAGCCTCACAATAACCTTAAAAGGCAGGTATCATGAGCCACAGGTGACAGCCCTGTTGGTCACGTGTTAAAGTTAGCAGGCCTTTGAAAAACAGCTTGACTCAAATCTGGCTGATGAGATTGCTCCTCTGTTAACCAAAACTCTATTGGCTGGAGTCCTGCGCAGACATTTCAGGATTTCCAGGAGCACAGTCCCTGTGTGAGCCAGCTGGCCCCGGAGGCAGCCAACATTCTTTGGGCTGCACACCCGTGATGGGAAGCTGGAGTCCAGCCCTCTGCACAGCTGGCTTATGAGCAAGCCTCTATTTTCCCCCTGGACTCCTTCTGTCTGCAGGTTTATGATGCTCAGGCCTTTTGTTAAATCAGGCCGGACTGTAAATGAGAATAATACTTTGCACTTTTACCAGGCCTGCTATCTCAAGTTTTAAAGAACTTTACAAATTATGGCAGTAAACCACCACCTCCCCTTAGCATAGACACTTGCACCATTCTAGAAATGAATAATGAGCAATGCCGATTTACTCATTTGCTTGAGCGTTTTCCCAATCACTGAATCAACGAACAAGTGAAACATTGATGGCCTGTGCTGAGGTGATTGACGGCAGCACCATTCATTTCTAACATTATTCAAGCTTTAACAAAGCAATGTTTCCTTTGTCTACCACATCAAAATCTGTGGCTCTTACGTGGTAAGACAGCAGTAGCTGTAACCTGATGCCTACAACCTGAAAAGTTTCCTCACCTTATTTGCTTTGCATGGAAATGACTGTATTAGTTTCATTTTCTGCTTCCTGGGTTGGATACCTCTCTGTGAAAACTTGGTCTTCACCATCAACTCACAGAATGTTGGGAAACAGATCCTAGAGCTGCACTACCGGGTTTAAATCTCAACTCTATCATTTGTGTCTCAGACAGGTTACTCAACCTCTCTATGCCTCAGTTTCCCCATCCATAAGTAGGGGTAATAAAATGGCTCCTATCTCATACATTTGTTCATGAGGATCAAATGAGTTAACGCACCAAAATGTCTTAGAGAAGTACCTGGCATATAGCAAGCCCTATATAGGCAGTGGCTACTATTGTAATAATGAACGTTAATGTCACAAATCTGTACAAGAAGTAAACCATATTGTAGCTTCAGGACTATTTGTTCCCTTTGCACATGATTCCAAGAAAGCATTTTATATCCATGTGGATACTCTCATTTACAACTGAACCAGGGATAAAATCACTTACCCAAGTGAATAGATGTACACTCTTATGTTATTTGTAAAGATTAGCCTCTCAAAATCAAGATGTGAATTTACCTTCCGAAGAAAATGTGATTTACCATGGTTTCATATCCAGTTTAAATGAGTTTATTAATTTTCATTTCATTGCCTCTTCCTTAGCTTGATAAATCTATCTATCCTCATTTCCCTTATATCTTTTTTTGATTAAAATACCTTTTCAGTTTTCCAGACATCTCTTTCTAATGTTGGAACAGTTTAGTTTAAGCCAGAATTTCATTTTCTCTGCTTCTCTTCTCAAAGCACACCACTTTATGTTACCATCAGCACTGCATTTTCTCCTGACCTATCAGACTACACTAATCTTTCCTTTGGTTCCCATATCTGGGCTCACGACCCTACGTTCTCGCTCTCTTCCTTCTGTGTTCATATTATCTGGCTCCTTTCCACTGGATTTCAGTCCTGCTTTGTTCTTCTACCAGGAAGCTTTTTCCCTGAGAACTCTGATATAAATTCCTAAAACTTTAATTTCTAATAGTGGTCACTGTACACATTCCCCCCATCCCATAAGGCCCCTGGGGTGGGGGGAAGCCTTCATCTTGGCTTCTATTGGATATGTAACACTCAGAGACCATCTTGGGGAAAAATCAACATTTTAAGGACAATTCAACCAATGGCACAGCTCCTCCAACTATCCTAAATACAGCACTGGGAATACTCCCATTTGGGCTATATAAATCCCAGTCTTTAATGAGGAGTTTCCTTATTCATTTCAAATAGACACTGACAAGTACAGTAAATTCCTCAGCATGAAATGTGACTGACAGATAAATAGCACCCAGGAGGATGAACAAAAAAGCCCTATGGCCTCCACATATTCCGGCCAACCCATACAGCATTTTCTGAACAGTTCTAGAGGCATCAATGGGTCAGCACAGTTAGCAGAGCAGGCTGCCAGAGAACCAGATGTTGCTGTTGGAAATACATCAGCAACACCTCGTGCACATAGCCATGGGTCTACAGAGGAGAGACTAGATGGCACATAAACTTTTATCCCTTTATGACAGTCATTCAAATGACAATTGCTAGAAAACACTGTAACTTTGAACTTCTCTTCTCCTTGGAGAATCTGCATCAGACAATGGGGATTAGAAATAAAGAGATGTGAAATTCTTGATAAAATGAGAGAGAAGGAGACCAACTTTCACTATGCAAGGAACACGTTTTTAGTTCCCTCGGAGAATGAAATACACCATGTTCCATATTTGAGCTCAGTAACTATCCGGAGCCAATGCAACTCCAGTCTCCATTGGGAACATTTTCCTTGGCATCAGTCTGCACACTTTGGATTAAACACTGTTCTCTCTGAACTGACAAAGAACTTAGGTAATGTCTTTTTTGTAAGAACTTTACAAATACATTGGCAATGAAGCTAATCACACTTTGAAAGCTCCCTTTTTCTAGTAATTAGAAAACAATCAACATTATACATGACTGGAAAGAATACCTTTGTGTTATGGTTTGCCTTACCCACGGTTAAGGTATACCCATCTGTTGAAACCATTTATGGTACTTGGAAATACAAACTAGCATTTCAGAACATTTACTGAAGAGAGATGATATGTCTGACTCATAACACAAGGAGATTTGTCTCAAAGAGGGATGATGCATGAAATTAAGTACTGGGACAGCATAAAAAGCAGTGAATTTCCCTTAGGGAGAGCAGTGGTCTCTTTCCACCTGCTTCACCTGCCACCATGTCAGGTCTCTTCTCTTTGTCATTTGGTAAAAAAATGTCTACAGAAAATTGGAAGGGTCACGGGAAAGGAATATTCCCCTCAGCTCCATCTGTACTATTGCCATGATGTTTACTACCATTACCACTATCTATAGCACCCTCACCACAACTGTCTACACCATAGTAGAGAGCTACCCTCATGACCGCCCTCACCACCACCACCACCACTATCCTCATAACCCCCTTCACCCGCATCAATACCATCATCACCTCCATCACCACACGACTATCATTATCACCACCACTACCACTACTGACCCCATGACCATCATCACTATCATTATCACTATAACCACCCCAACTACCAACACGATCGCTACCTGCATCATCATCACCACCACACCGCTGCCATCAGCATCACCAACCCCATGACTGTCACCACTACCATTATCCCCACCACCACCACCATCACCCCTCATCACCATCAACACTACCATCATGATGGCTACCTCCACCACCCCTGTATCAACACTGTCACTAGCACCCTCACCATGACAGCATCCACCCTTCCCATCACCATCACCCTCAAATATTTTTCAGGCCTTTTTTTTTCCTCCTTTTTATTTTATTTTGTAGGTATATGATGTGCTTCTCATGCCCAGCCCCGATTCTGTTTTCTATAACAATCCAGATGGCCAGAAATGGCTATGACTATCCATATTACCTTTAGCTGCTTTCTGTTAATGTAGTGGTAGTATAAGTTCTTGGGTATTTTCTTTTAACATTTTTTTTCTCCCTCATCCTTTTAGAACTAATGACTTCTTTGCCCATAAGAATGCTAAAATCAATAAAATGGTAAGACATGGAGCCATGGCAGGGAAGCAAGGGATATGATTATATAAGCACTAGGACTTGAGCCATTAAATAACCAAGACTTGCTTGTATTTGTTTATATAACTTGTGAATCTTTCCTTATTATTAAATTCTGTGGACCTCTAATTGAAAAAAAAATCTGAAAAAATGACATTAAGCCTCCAATAAAAACCACCGCTAACAGATGGGACATTAGGAGTAGGTGCAAACTGATAGCAACGAATTCTTGTTTAGGCTTTAGCCACTTGTGCCAGCACAGACTTCCTCAGCATAAGGACCAGAATAGAATTACAATTACTCATGTTTACTCATACAGCATGTATGAGAGGATCCCACAGCAAATTAAAAGAAGATTAGGAAAGTTACAGAGTTGTTTTTCTCAGGGAATCTCTGGCTTTATATTTTTTATTTATTTAGTCTGCCTATCTATCTACCTACCTACCTACCTACCTACCTACCTATTTCCATAAAACCTTTCCTTTGCATGCAATTTACATGGAAGGAGCAAGAATTTGATAACTTCTGAAGTCCCTTACTATCCTACCGCAACATAAGAATTTTCCATCATTTGTAGACAGGATGTGTTTTTACAAATCCCTTGAAATATGAATCACCAATTCTAGCTGCAGAAAAAGAAACATTCCTGAACGTACTTCATCTCAGCCATGGCCTCAAGGCTTCCCTTGCAAACTCTGTGAAATCTAATGGGATTACAGGGGCAAGATGGAGAGAGACTGTCAGCATCTCTCACGTGAGATAATAGCAATAATTCTAAAAATGCTTTTGTCTTGTTGCAACAACTGTCATCAGGGAGGCTCACATTTTCCTCACTGCAGCAGCATCTTTACAGACATGAATCACTCCAGAGAGCAGGAGCATACGGCCGAGAAGAAGGTTTACATGTTGCAGCCCAAATAGCTTAATCACCAAGGACATATAGTTTGATGGTCGCCTGGTTTCAGGGATTAAGGAGGAGGTTATTTGTTCCACTGCCAGCTCTTTCCTAATAAACTTCTCTGACTGGGGTCCATCCTCTCATTATCTGTTCAAACTGTTAAGATTAATTTCTTAGTCGATGCAATCAGAAAAGAAGTCTTGCGATGTGCTTCTTGGTTAATGTTGTGCCAGAAACATCCGGATCTAATGAATGGAGTTCTGGCCCGAAATCCAAACCGATCTGATTCTTTTGCCAAGTCCATCCCTGACTGACTTCATCACTATTCTTGATGAAATGGGCTCAGCAGTGAGTGCCTTAGATCCTCGAGTAAGTAATTAAACTGCCCTGACCTGAAATTCCTTATCTCTAAAATGAAAGGATTTCTTATGTTATTGTGAAGCTGTAAGCTCCCCACACACCGATCCCTTCCTAATAAAAAAGGAAGCAACCTGTGAGTCAAATCACCTTACCCATGCCACTAATGGTGAAGGCATAATTACCCTTTTGTCTTGATATACCTTTCATTTATTAACAACTATTGACTGACTTTCAACACTGTGTTAGGTAGCAGGACACTGTGGTGATCAGTCACAGATATATTTACCTGTCTTGTGAAATCTATAATCTAAGGTAGGAGCCATATATTAATAAAGCTAACACACAAATATTGATTGCAACTTTGATAAACATAAGGAAGAGAGAAACTGTGATGTCAAGTGGAACTTAAGTACCATTCCTCCCTCACATACACTCGGGCCAAATGTGACAGTGAGGCTGGGTGAGGTGGAAGGGAATGAAAGAAAGTTTGCCATGACTCATAGAAGGTCTATGGTAATCAAGCCACAGTCAATGCTTTGGACACAAAGAGGCACAAAATCTAAATTACACCATCACAGGAACTACTGAATCCATGTTCATGAACAACGATGTGTGAAGCACAGTCTAGTGAACAAATCTTTCAGAAAAGAGGTGGCCACTGTGTCATCATGTACCAAATAGCCTCCAAAAGTTGCCTCTCTGTGTGTCTAACATGCCACTCTGTAGGACTAATGCCCTCAGAATCAAGAACTGAAGGCAGTCTGAGCGAGAACACCAAGGATAGTTGGTATTTGTCCTGTTTTCTGTGTGATTTGTAGTCATGAGAATGCATGAGAAATAGCATTGCCTTTCCTAGAATTATCTTTATTCAGAATCTAATTTCTGGTTTTCCTTTGTAGTTTCATACTATCTGAAAATGATAAAACATGATTTTTGTACAAAATTATGGTCTTTCACTTTTATCGATAACTGGGATATGTACAACAAAGAGCCATGGAGCTGACATGCAGAAATCAGTCCATTAAACCATCAGTTTACTTGCCCCTCAGTCAGCTTGCAGATGTGCACATGCCTGTGGGCATTACCAGAGGCTCCAGACCATGCGTATCCCTGAAAATTGGTCCCCTACATTTCACAGAAGTTTAGTTTGGTTTATAATCTCACACATACTATTTTGTCTGGGCTTCACACACCTACTTTCCTGATCTTTCGCCTCCATCTGCCCTCCAAATGACCACTGACTTGTCCATCAATTCCCAGAGGGACAGAAATGCAAAAAGAGAACACTAAGTGCCTTTTCTGCCCTTGTTTCTGAGGGTCTGGAGCAGTATCCTATCAGGAGCAAAATGTCTAGCACCCAGTCCTCCACTGCACTGCCTCTTTGTTCTTCCCCCATTTAATATCTGGCTTGACTTCTATCCACTCCCAACTGTCTTCACTCAGGCTTCAGTGCACCTCTTCCTGGGGAGATTTCTGGCTGCAGCTGTCTAGTCCAGCTCGGCCACCATCAAAAGCTGGCTCTGCTTTGCTGGTGCCCGCCCACAGCTCCCCGGCCTCATCGTGCCCGTGCCTTCCCTCTCCCTCTGCCCAGTGCCATGGCTCCAATCCACAGCAGTTCAACTTTTTTACACTTTGCAGAGTCTCAAACGATGTTTCCATTCTCTCCCTTCATCATTTTTCGGCCCTTTAAAAAAGTTACATTGTTTATGGAAGAAAGATATGATTAAAACATTAAAACAACTGGAAAAGATGCAAAACAGAACTGTAAAAATAGCCCCAAATCATACAACTCAGGATGAAGCAAGGTTTAACCTATTGATGAACATTCTTCAGACATCTCTCTTTCTCTCTCTGTGCATAAATGCTCCCATGATTTATGACAACAGTGTTACTTGCATAAGAGCATACAGAACAGGATGATAGGTAATCCACATCTTCACTGTCCACATGCCAGTAAATCAAGATCAAAAGTCACCTGATGAATGGGTGCATAGACTTCTATTCCCAACTCCCGTGTGTGCGTGTGTGTGTGTGTGTGTGTGTGTGTATGAGAGAGAGAGAAAGAGAGAGAGAGATTATTGAAGGGCATTTGGATTATCTGGAACTCTCGAATGTAGCCATCTAGGAAATTGTGGAGGTTAGGGCTACTGCTTGGTGGATCATTTTGGGCTCCCTTTTCTTCAGTAACCCTTCTGTGTTTTAAAGCTGTACACTCGCTTCTCTGTCTTTCTAGTGGGACAGAACCTTTGGAAGGGAGAATCATGATCCTATACGGATGTCCAAGTCCTAATGCCCAAACCCATGCATACATTAACTCATATGGCAAAAGAGACTTCACAGATATGATTAACGTAAGGATCCTGAGATATCCCCATCTCAAGACGTCTCTATCTCATATGCTGGATTATCTGTATGGGCCCAATGTAATCAGAAAATTGCTTATAAGGCAAAGAGGGAGGCAGCGAAATTAGAGTCAGAGAAGGAGACGTGATGGCAGAAGCACAGATCAGAGAGAGAGAGAGAGAGAGAGAGAGAGAGAGAGATTTGGAGATGCACCTTGCTGGCTTTAAAGGTGGAGGATGGATCATGAACCAAGCAAAGCAGACAGCCTCCAAAAGCTGCAAAAAGCAACGACACAGATTCTACCCTAGAACCCCCAGAAGAAACATTCTGGCCACGCCTTAATTTTAGGATTTATCATCTCCAGAACTATAAGATAGTAACTTAGTGTAGTCTTAAGCGCTTAGGGTCTGGTAATTTGTTACAGGAGCAGTAAGAAACAAATAGGGAGCCAGTCTCCATTTTTTTCCCTTAACACTCTCCCGAGAGATTCAGGGAATCCATGATCACCCATTTTGGGGACTCTGGTCCAAATATAAAGAACTTGATCATGAACTTGAAATTTTCCTTCACAAATAGTCTTCTGCAGTTCTATATATATAGATCATTAACCTGAGTCACCTTAACTTCAGGAAGATGATCTCTCTCAGAGGCCAGTGAGACAGGAAGAGTACACCAGCCTGACCATTATATCGGGCAGCGTTACCAGTTCAGCCTATGGCAGATGTAACATCCCAGCGAAGCTCATACGGAGGTGATGTCAGTGGGGCCTCACTTCTGCCTGGCTCCTACCTTCCCCATGGATAGCAGGAGAAACAGCCTCCAAACAGTGCCTGTGTTTGCACATCACAGCTCTCCTTAAAATCTTGCTGCAAGTGAAAAGCTCTTCAGCACTGGACTGCACAGATGTCCTTTTTTTTTTTTTTTAACAAGGTAAAGTTAGAGTCAAAGGTTCAAACATTAGAAAGAGTGAAAGGAATTAGCAAGCTGGGGTGCATGTTGGAGTATATCAACTACAACTGTTTGGTTATATAATCCGCTCCTTAAATTTAAGAAGATGAGGCAAAATGATCCCTCAGCCTGTGAGGAGAACTGCAGCCCGCTGCACAGACGAGGACCACAATGAACCATTGTATTCTGTCAGCTTCTGGGTTCTTTGGTTGCAAGCAACTGATACAGACGCTGGCTAACTTATGAAAACAGAGATTTTATTGCAAGGGTGTGAACCAGATCTTGAAATCCATGGGAAGCTGAAGATCGAGGCTTGGAAAGGTCAGCAAACAGGGCAGCTCTGGACAGCTGAATAGCAGGAACTAACAGACAGACTCATTAGGGCACTGCCATTGGGATGGAAAAGCAAAAATATCTAAAGTCCTGGGGAAGAGTCTTGTGTCCAGTCCTTAGAAAGTCGGGGAGAGGACACTGATTGACAATCCCTAAAACGCAGCTCCCAAAGGAAATAAATTAGTTGATAAAAATAATGGTAATAGCCAACAGTTCTATAAAGTTTCACTAGGGTCAGATGCCATCACAAGCATTTTACAGATTCAAATTCACTTGATGCTCAGAGATCCTAGAAGGTTGGTCGGTTTTGTTACTGCCACTACTTTCCTGAGGAGGAAACTTAGTTACTGAGAACTAAAGTGTCAGATCAAAATCTGCCACCCCCGGATTCCAGCACAGGCAGCCTTAATTATAGAGACTGATACTAACTGCCATGCCACGAGGCATCTCTGAGCATCTCCCAAGAGAAATGTGGGGTACGGATATCAGGATAATGTGGAAGGGCTGTGGCTGGGAAAAAACCACAGTGGAAGCCAAACTACCATTAGCATTCATTGGACATTAATTGACTATGTGTCATAATGTAAAACACAGGAAGTTAAATATGGGGAGAAGGAGCCCCTACCCTGTAAAGACAAGACTACTTTAATATAAAGCAAGAGACTGAGATATAAACTCCACGAGGACAAGAAATTTGATGTCTTGTTCAACATTATTTCCTGAGTAACTAGAACATGGTCTAAGGTCTGGCACATAATTTGCTGCTCAATAAATATCTGTTGAATAAAAGAGTACAACAAATACATCTGAAATATATCAAAACATTTTAAAAAAGCATATTCATATTCAAATACGACAATTATATAGTATATCTGTGAGAGAGATGCCAAGATAAGACATAAAGAGACAGAGAAATCATGGGAAACTTCCTGGAGTAGGGGGCGTTGGCCATCAGATATTAGAGTTTGTAATAACTGACAGTACGCAGGTGGTGGGAAGAACAATAAAGTGATCTTCACTACTAGTTCATTTGCAGGGTTTTTTAGTATGAATAAAAGATTATTACTTTCAAAATGTTTTTTAAAGTAAGTTGGAAAGGATCTGGAAATAAATGTTTGATAGTGTTTTGCATGTGGTTATACAATCTGAAGAGATTCCCAAATCTGAGCATTTTGGTGAAGGAGAAGATAATGAAAGAGAAGGAGATAGAGAACATAAAAGATACATTTTAAGATACATTTTTTTTTTGGCAGTGAAATAGGTTAAGGTAAGGGAAGTGAGTTACAATTTTTCCTTTATAAAACTAGAGATAGAGCTGAATGTTTCTGATTTTTCAATGAGTTGAAAATCAAAGATTCTACAAAAAACCCTCCCACAGAAATCATGTCCCTTTATTTCTTCCTGGGGGCATGTCAGAGACTTGAGGCCATCCCAGCCATCCAAGGCCGGTGTCTGTCTCAAGTGGTAGGTGTCCACACAGCACCAATTGTCAAATATTTTTGAAGAAAGCTCCCTGGTGGGTGTGTTCAGCATAGATAAGGGTGTTGGGCTGAAACTACAGTAGAGATGCTTTTCAGGAAGAGGATACTGATTTATGAACAGAAAGCCAAGGACGGAAATAAACAGATGTTTCTTCGGGTGACCACTGTCTTCAAGGGCAAGTACTAAAACTCATTTCATTTAATTTTCATACATGATGGAGAAGAGGCATTTCTTAGGATAATCTCTACAATTATGAAATCTACCTATATTTTATAAGTAACCAGCACCCAGACTAATGACTTAAGACTAAAGGGAGTCCTCAGAACCTCTATGAACAAAAAGTCAAACAAGAAATATCCTTTATCAGTCACAACCCAGAAAAGGGAACTGAAGCTACCGTGGGAATGCTCTGAGAACACACGCACAAATGCAGACACATACTCTACATAATTAAAGATAGAAGAGAGAGGACAATTGCTCTAGGAAGACAAAAATAGTTGGGATACGTAAATCCGAAAAAGCAGAACCCGAGAGAGAACATGATGAAAATCTACAAAATCACTCACAGAACTGGTAAAATGGCATTGTTCCCTACAGTGACTAAAAAGCAGCAGCCATTTTTAGCATGGATTAAATAAATATAAAACTAACCTTTAAAGTTTTCCTTTCTACAGCTTTAACTCAAGGGGTCTCTTGAGGTTAAGCATTGGTCTTATTCTTGATGTATTCATTTCCCCCGTGCAACCTAGAAGTAGTAGGTGCTCATTAAATGCTTCTCAGCTAGATAGATAAACGGGTAGATAAAGAACTGTGGAGGTCTATTATTTACAGTTCCAAGACTCTTTAAAACTATGTATGCGAGAGACAGATTTCATGGATAAGTCACTTGAAGATGGTGACAAATAAAAATATCAAATGGCCTCGCATCATGACCTTTTTGCTTCCCAATACGATCCACCTCTTATATTCCCAGACATTCATACTCTTACCTTTGATTTCTAAAATAACTGCTAGCAATGTAATTCACTGAGGCCAAATTTAGTGGCCACTGTATGTGGATAGAGAATGGTCTTCCCTTACCTCCTCAGTATTCTCATGATAGAGACCATTGGGCTCGCAAAGCCTAAGGTATTTACTATCTGGCCCTTTCCAGAAAAAGTTTGCCACTCTGTTTGGTAATCACTGAACTCTGCCACAGTAGCATGAAAACAGCCATAGACAATACACAACAGATAGGCAAGTGGTGTGCGATCTGCGGGGCACTGTTTGCAGAGTCCTGGTATAGAGGGAAAAGCCCTGACTCTACCCCAGGATCTCAAGGATATGAACACATACCGCTGCATGAAGTGATATGTGAGGGGGTCTGGAAGAAAGACTGGGAGGTGGCAAAGCTGAGGAGCACAGGGAATGCGTGTTCCAGCAGAGGCAACAGCACAGACACTGAGGTGAGAGGAGACTGGGCTGGTCGGCGATTTGGAGCCCTGAGGTATGGCCGGACGGTGTGGTTGCGCGTAGAGGCTGTTCGCAGACGGCGCTGGAAAGATGACTTCCGTTCAGTCTGGGTGTCTCCACAGTCGACCTCCTTCTCTGTGTCTGCCACAAAGCCTGTCAGGTAGCAGGGACTCCGGAGATGTCAGTTCACTCGGAATGAAAGACAGGCAGGGTCTAGATCCAAAAGTGACTTGGGCTTTTGTTTTCACGAGGACAAGGGCGAGGGAGAAAGCCAAGAGTCATATGTCACTGAAACATCAGGACACGCACTGGATCTGCCACTGTGGGGAATTCCGTCACCCGCTCTGGGTCTCTACACCTCCATTTTCATGAACGCCTAACAGCAAGGGTGCTGCTTACGTTCCAGCATTGTTCTGAGTATTAGATACGGTGTGGTTTGAGTAAACTGCCTGGTACGAGGCCTGGCACCTAGAGGCAGCAATTATCATGAGTCTGTGTTACTGCTGAGTTTGGCAGTGTCTCAATGTTTGATATTATATCTCATCTGGCAGGGAAAAGCTGAAACGGAGCTGAAGACCGTGATGGTGAAAGCAGGGCGCTGAGATTCTGTTCTGGTTTCGGCCAGGATTGTTTGTTCAGTCCTAACAGCTAGCCCGAGTCCTCCTTTGGGACCTTGAGAAATCACCGGCCACACGGTAACCAAAAGGCAGGCAGAAACCTGAGCAGCCAGGAGGGAGGCAGAGGCGGCCTTTGTGGAGAAAACAGTTGTTCCCCTTAAAGAAATAGGATGTTTGAAAAGAAAACATGCAACGCTTGAGACGCAGACTCGAGCACATACGTTTCAGCTACCACTCCCTCCAGATGGGCTAAAAGATCAAGCCAGCTACATGATAGATTCCTTTGCCAGGAACAAAACTCACTACAGAGAATGCTGTGTTCTCACACAAAATAATTTTTGTGTTATATTGGCCTAGAGTTGTGTCCAATTGCCATTTTCCAGAAAGGAGACAAGTCCTCTAATTCCTTAGATTTCATGATGCACCTAAAAGTCAAGAATTCCGTACTCAATTTGTGATCCAGGGGGGTTATTTGCTATGCTTAAAAGAGTGCCCTGGAGTTGTTCCAGGCTTTAGAAATGCAGAAGAAAATGAGTCGAATGTACCCCCTTGTGTTTTACACTTCTTAAAGTGGTCTAGACTGGAATTGGTCAAAGTGTCTTGGCGTGGGAATAATCCACATCCAAATTTAACCTGACGGACCTCACTCAGCAGGGAGCCTAGAATCACAAACTCTGAAAAGGAGACGAGTAACGATGTAGGCGAAAGCAAAATCCAAAAAGCAGAGCTCATGAAGTCGCAGAAAACTTCCTGGATCATCCTGTCCACCTTCCTGCAAACATTCTCCTCTGCAAAGTAACTTCTGGAACAACCCAGTCACACTCTGGTGACCGTCTTGCTCCCCTCTCAATGAACATTTCTTTCCCTCATTGCTTGCCTGACTGACACCAGTAACATTTATCCAAATTAACCAGCTTCTCATGTAAAAATCTGATTCCTGCTGAGTCGGCTTTAATGGCACCCGTTATAAGGATTGGGAGATCATACTTAGTGTTCATCTTATTTTTCTTTGTGAATCGTTTATAAATTTTTAGTCTTTCACTCAAATTCCCCAAATTATTATTTACTTGATATTATTATTTAAGCAAACTTCTTTTGACCAATAATAATACATTTTAGGGACTTAGGGATTTAGGAAATATTTAATATTCTTAAAATATAAACCTATATGTGCATACACATGTATATACTTACAAAACTGCAGCTTTTAAAGATCACAAGATATATGACATTTCCTTTAATTTTTGTATACTCACACGACATTAAGTCTTACACACCATTTGATGTCTATTTTTGCCCCTTTTCCTGAGCATCCTCTCTAGCCCTACATGGACAGCTATGTGCAATTAGATATCTGGAAGAAATTCTGCATCACCAAACAAGAGTTCCCAATGCAATGTCCTAGAACACAGCAATAAGAGGAAAACATAAAAGTGATACTTTATTACCATTTATAAGCTAAATCTGCTTGGTAATAAATCGGCTATCTGCAAGCCAGAACATCTGCACAAGTTCCTTTCAGGGAATGGTTATGTGTGTGAAGCATGAATGATTCTCTGGCCCACTGCCTTTTCCACAGCCCTTTACTTTTCTTTGTAAGTTATTCTTCCCCAGTTCGGTCTCATTATAAAGATTATTCCCATTTGTGAGGCAGGATAGCAACACAATTTAACATACGGACTCTAGAACCAGACAGGGTTCTAATTCCCGCCCTGTGCTGCACCACTGGATGTCCACGGGCACATCTTGAATCTCTCTGCGGCACAGCAAACTCCTGGGTACGAAGAGGCAATAGTTGTAATTAACTCACACTTAAACCCTTTAAGATTTCGATGATCCATAAAAAGTGTTAGATAGGATTAACTTTCCCTTCATCTTCTGCTACTTCCTTTTCTATGAAACACTTCATCACCAAGTATGTAGTAGCTTATGAATAATCTCAATATTATTACAATCTAGAAATACTATTATGCTATATAGGCCAACACTTATGGAGCCACTGTCCTAATGTTTCATGATGATTTGGAAACTAGCACAATCATAACCACAGGAAACTGCCATTGTTTCCTTGAAGCAATAACTAAAGACAGACCATGATATAATGACATCTACCTTTTGTAAAACATTTCATATTGCTCAATTCTCTCTCTCTCTCTCTCTCTCACACACACACATACACACGCTGAGATAAATTACTTCTACAACTGAAATAATTAATCCTGCAGTCAGTTCACAAGCACAGGCTCTAAGAGTGCTTGCAGACTCCTCCCCACATTCCTCAGCATCTTCTAGAATTTTCTCTAAACATGAATAGGCTCAATCCATAAGTCAGGCATTACTAGAGGTCATTGCTTCAGTTGGCACATCTTAGATAAACTTCTCCTTTTAAAAGTTGACATGAACACACATAATAGTGTTTTGTATGTGAAACACAGCTTTCAGTTCCATCATAAAATCTTTATTTTTTAAAGAATTTTTTATTAAAAAAATTTTAATGCTTATTTTTGCGAGAGAGAGAGAGAGAGAGTGACATAGTGCGAGTGGGGAGTGGCAGAGAGACAGGTAGACACAGAATTGGAAGCAGTCTCCAGGCTCTGAGCTCCAAGCTGTCAGGACAGAGCCTGACACAGGGCTCGAACTCACAAACCCTGAGATCATGATGTGAGATCATGACCGGAGCCAAAGTGGGATGCTTAACCGACTGAGCCACCCAGGCACCCCAAGGATTTTTTTTTAAGTTATCTTTACATCCAATATGTGCCTTGAACTCACAACCCAGAGATCAAGAGTCACATGCTCTACTGGCTGAGCCAGCCAGGAGACCCACAGCATAAAATTTTTAAATGCTCACAAGATGGGAATATCCCTTGTCTGTGTTTTTCTTTCTGTGTTACCCCCTCAAATGTGTCTTTTTGATTCTTGATGATCTCCTCAAGTTTGAAACAATTCCTTAATGTCTCTGTGTATGTGTCCCTTTCCTTCTTTGACTCTGTGTTCAAATTTTTTCTCAGTTATAATTACCTGTTCATCCATCACTTTCCATGTTTAGTGCCATTTTGTTCACTTTTTACTTTTCCCTAAACAATTACTGTATAAAGTCATAATTTTATACTATTTCTTCTTGATGGGATACTTTATGCTTTTAAAAAATACTTTGATATATTTAATTTGTTTTTTTAATTAAAATACAATCGACTTGTTATATTAGTTTCAGTGTACAATATAATAATTCGATATTTGTATATATTGCAAGATGATCGCCACGGTAAATCTACTTAGTATCCATCACCACACACAGTCACAATTTTTTTCTTTTGATGAGAACTTTTCAGATCTTAGTTAACTTAGTTTTTGAGACTAAAACTGAATTTTTACTTATACTTATTTTTTAAAAAAATTTTTTTATAAAAAATTCTTTAAAAAATAAGTGTAAGTAAAAATACTTATCTTTTTTCCCTTAGTACCACCGGTCATAAGAATTCCTTAGGATACTTTGGTATCCTTTAAAATTTGTATTTTAAGGAGACAGAGTGGTTTAGTCGGTTGAGCATCTACCTCTTGAATTTGGCTCAGGTCATGATCCCAGGGTCATAGAATCGAGCCTCCATCAGGTTCTGTGCAGAGCATGTAGCCTGCTTAAGATTCTCTCTCCCTCTCTCTCTGCCCCACTCCTCTGCTCTCTCTCAAATAAAAATAATAATAAAGTAAAATAAAATTTGTATTTAAAATTTGTATTTGTAATTAAATAAATAATGCATGATCATATGTTTTGGAAATCTTTATCTCATACCTTTCAATGACTTTTTATTATTCTGAAGTATAAATAAACCATAAGTATTTCCCCACTGATGAACTTTAGTCCTTTCCATTTTCAAATTTGAGAGCAAAAATCCCTCAATCACTACCCATATATATACATCCTTTTTCAAGTTTCCTTTTAAGATAGATTAAGTAATATTTCTGGCTGAAGGATTTTATGCATTTTTAATACTGACATGAGAAGTGCCTATCTAAGATAGACATGCTTACATAAATATTAAAATTTTTTAAATGAAAAAATACCATCAGGTATTTTTAAAGAAAGGCTTATCTTCCTATTTAATAAAAGTTTTTATCAGGAATAGGTGTTGGAGGGGCGCCTGAGTGGCTCAGTTGGTTAAGTGTCTGACTTCAGCTCAGGTCATGATCTTGCAATTCGTGAGTTCAAGCCCCACATCGGGCTCTGGGCTGACAACTAGCTCATAGCCTGTAGACTGTCTTCAGCTTCTGTGTCCCCCTCTCTCTCTGTCCCTCCCATGCTTGTGCTGTCTCTCTCTCTCTCTCTCAAAAATAAATAAAACATTACAAAAAATTTTTTTAAAAGGAATAGGTGTTGGATTTTATTTCTTTTTTTCACTCACCATCTGGGGAAATGATCATTTTTTCCTCTTTAACCTGATTATAATACATTATATCAACTTCATCCTATTCATTGATGATATATTTTTGCTGGATATTATGTGCCAATATTTTATGTAGGATGTTTGCACAAATATTCATAAAAGAACTGAATCTTCAATTTTCCTTTTTTTTTGTATTCCCTTGGTCAGGCTTTACTCTTCATAAAAATAATTTAGACCTCTCTCTGTGTTAGAATAGTTTAAATGAGGCTGGAGTTGTCTACTCCATAGTGCATTCACCTATTAAACAGTTTTGTTCTGATGCTTTGGGGAAAGGACTGTTCTCTAAAAATATTGTCAACTTCTTCTACGTAACTTTAATCATTAAATATTTCTGCCTTTTAGGGGGTTGGTCCTGGTTTCTTAGAAAATAAACCATTTTATTCAAGTTTTCAAATTTATTTGCATAAAGAATTTTCTAAACCTTAATATTATTTCTCTATTTCCTCATTTTATTTTTAAATTTCATATATGTACCTTCTTTTTCTTCTTGATTAGATTCATTTTTGTCATGTGTATTGTTTCATCTTTATTTCTAATTTTGACTCTTGTATTTTTGTCAAACTTCATAAATTTAATGCTTTATTAATGTGTTTACAAATTTTTTCTTCACCACTGATTTTTTTTTTTTTTTAGCTCTGTAAGTTTTCCTCTGAGCACTATACTAGGTAGTGTCTTATTTTTGTTATTTTAAAGATACTGTGAAATTTCCCTCTTGATTTAATGAAACTTAATGTGGTTCAAGGCAGAATTTTTACATTTACAACTGGTAAGGCTTTTGGTATTTTATTATTTACTTCAGGTTTTATTCTTTTAAGGGAAGAGAGTATATGTGAATATTATATTCTATACCTCTTTTACTATTTTTTTTTCAGTTTTGTTACTTTTATTTTTTTCATTTTATTTTTTTGATTATTTATTTATTTATTTTTTAATGAAATTTATTGTCAAATTGGTTTCCATACAACACCCAGTGCTCATCCCAACAGGTGCCCTCCTCAATACCCATCACTCTCTTTTACTATTTTAGAGTATATTGGTTATCTTTTAAAGTTTAATATATAAGATATATACATAGTTCATGAATACTGCCACAGATGATGTGTGTGTGTGTCTGTGTGTGTACACGCACACATGTTTGAAAAAAAGAGAGATCTACCATATTAATTATTCAGTTCTTGAGGTATTCTTAATTATTTTGTCTTTCTAATCTCCTTAGAGATTTGTATTAAAGTCCACAATACTAATGTGTTTTATCAATCTCTCCTTGAGGAAAGAGTCCCTCATTTTTACTTTGTAATAATGTAGCTGACCTCATACCTTGCAACATATCTTATAAAAATGTCTGTGTATCTCAGAGCAGAATTATTAGACCATAGGGTAAGCATATACTCAGCTCTTAGTGGTAGGTAAACCAAAGTATTTCAATACAGTTGTACGAAGTGGCAATCTCTCCTGCAGTATATGAGAATTCCAGTTTGCCAAATCTTACCAACCGTTTAAATTTCTGCCTTTTAATTTTGTTTACTCTTCTGTGTTAATTGCACTTCTCTGGTGACTAAAAAAGTTGAGCATCTTTTCATGTTTTTTGGTTTTTGTTTGTTTGTTTTTTAGCAATTTGGATATCTTCTTTGATGAAGTGCTAAAGTCATTGTGCTCATTTGTCTATTGGGTTGCTTTTCCTCTGCTTCTTATTATTTATAGCAGTTCTTTATTTACACTGCGGTTCAAAATAATTACTATTATTTTTTTAGTTTTATAATTTTCTTGGTATTTCTAGAAACTTAAAACTCCTTAACTCTGTTTTTCCCTTTGCATTATTGTGACAGAATTTTCACTGCAGATATTTTAGACCCCACTAATTGCTATCATTGTTTTTGTATGACCATTAGGCAATCAATATATGTTTCTCTATACACTTACTCATTCTTTCAATTTTTCTTTATTCTCTTGCATTTTTTTAAAAAAAAATTTTAAAGTTTTTATTTATTTTTGAGACAGGGAGAGACAGAGCATGAACAGGGGAGGGTCAGAGAGAGGGAGACACAGAATCTGAAACAGGCTCCAGGCTCTGAGCTGTCAGCACAGAGCCCGATGTGTGGCTCGAACTCACAGACCATGAGATCATGACCTGAGCCGAAGTCGGCCGCTTAACCGACTGAGCCACCCAGGCGCCCCTCTCTTTTGCATTTTTGAATTGCCCTCTGTGATTATTTTCCTTCTGTCTGAAGAACTCCCTATAATTTATGTGTTCTAGAAACAAATTCTCTTCTTTTCCTGGAGAATATCTTTGCTCATCTTCATTTTTGAAAGATACTTTTGCTGGGTATATACATAGCAGCTGGAAGCTACTTTCTTCTAGTATTTTAAGAATGTTATTTTGTTGCAGTCAGGCTCCCATAATTTCTGTTGCAAACTCAGCGGGAACTCTTAGTGTTCTTCTTCCTTACTCCTAGATGTCTTTTACAAGAAGAGCCAATTCTTCCCCCAAAACCCATAGCCTCTTGAACCCTGATGCTGTGTCACTCTTAGAATCCAATTCTTATCAAACCTCTCTGGAAAAGGCAAAATCTCTCTCAAAAGGGAATGCCCTAGTAGCTGCCTAGAAGACTGATTTTTCCTCCCATATCACTGTACATGTTTCACCTCCTTTGAAATTAATCATTTTTCAGTCTCCCTTCACACAGTTGAGGCATACTCCTTTACCGTGAACAGTATTTTGGAGTTGGTTAATTCGTTTTTTTTTTTAATATGAAATTTATTGTCAACTTGGTTTCCATACAACACCCAGTGCTCATCCCAACAGGTGCCCTCCTCAATACCCATCACCCACCCTCCCCTCCCTCCCACCCCCACCTCCCTCCCACTCCCCATCAACCCTCAGTTTTGTTCTCAGTTTTTAAGAGTCTCTTATGTTTTCGCTCCCTCCCTCTCTAACCTTTTTTTTTCTTCCCCTCCCCCATGGGGTTAATTCTTATTTTATGTAGGACAAGGTAAGGTAAGTGTTTTCATTTCCCAGTGTCATTGATTTTTATATATTTAAGAACACTTTAACTACATTATTAAATATTGATTCTGTTCTATTTTATATTCTTTAATATGAAACATTATTTTATCTTTAATATGTGACCTCTAACATCTCATATGTCTGGGCATCTGGGTAACTCAGTCAGTTGAGCATCCAACCCTTAGTTTCAGCTCAGGTCATGATCTCATGGTTTTGTGGGTTTGAGCCCTATGTCAGGCTCTGTGCTAACAGTGAAGAACCTGCTTAGGATTCTCTCTCTCCCTCTTTCTCTGCCCCTTCCCTGTTCATGCTCTCAAAAAAATAAAAAATAAAAAAAAATAAACTCTCATATGTCATAACTTCTCCAACATTCTGTCTCTAATGTCTAATTTGAATTTTTCATTATCATAATTTAATCTTTTTTGTCCTTTTTAATAGCTATATTTACATTCCTTCTCCAAATGGTCAACAATTCTTACCTAAAAACTTACTATGTAGGAGTGCCTGGGTGGCTCAGTGGGTTAAGACTCTGACTTTGGCTCAGGTCATGATCCTGGTCATGGTCCGTGGGTTCAGGCCCCGCATCGGGCTCTGTGCTGACAGCTCGGAGGCTGGAGCCTGCTTCGGATTCTGTGTCTCCCTCTCTCTCTGCCTCTCCCCTTCTCTGTCTCTTTCTGTCTCTCAAAAATAAATAGAAGTTGAAAAGAAATTAAAAAAAAAACTTATTATGTGTAGTCTATTATAGTCTGGTTATATTATTTCCAAAATATTCTTTATGCTCTACAACTTTCTCAAGAGATTGATACAACTTAATGTGTGTATAGTTTTCTTCACACTTTCTTATGTTTCCTTGTAATTTGCTAAACATTACAGACCTAGTCTCAAGAGAACCAATTTTTTTTTAACATTGCGGTATAAATATACATTGCAAACTTCACAGTTTAGACAAATGTATACATTCATGTAACCAACACCCAGTTGAGAGACAAAAGACTGTCATGCCTAGAGAAAGTTCCCTTGTGTCCCCTTTTCAGTTAATGTCTTCCCTACCAGAAGCAACCGCTATTGGGATTTCTTTTCTCATAGATTCATTTCTGCATGTTTTTGAACTTGATATAAATGGAATCACATTGTATGTACATTTTAGCGTTTGGCTTCTTTCATTCAAAATGTTTTTGAGAGCAACTAATGTTCTCCTTGTTTATCAGTAGTTCATTCCTCTTTGTTGCTAAGTACCATTCAACTAGGATATGAGTATATCACAATTCATCTTTCCAGTTTCTTGCTGATGGACATTTGGGTTGCTTTGGGGTTCAAGTGAGATTTTACTGCTCTTTTGTAATGTTTTTCCATCACTTTGGAGGGAAGTGAGATATGTAAAAACATATACTAAACTTTGGAATATTTTTTAATCTTGCTATTTGATTAAGAAAGGTTCATGGGTTTTCTTGTTTTGTTCTTTTGATAATCCCATTAAAATTTAATTTTAAAAAGTGATAGAGAATCTCCAGAAAATTCCTCTACTCTCATCTTATCTGATCCATTGTGGTCTTATGAATCAAGAGCTTATATATCTATAAGCCCTAAGGGCTTTAGACCTTAGAACTTTTAAATGTAGTTTAAACGTGTTAGCTAAGCATAACTGAAATAAAATTGCAGAATTAACCACATACAGGGATTATTTGGGCTATTTTTCAGTTTTATTGAGATATAAAATAGATTTAATAAAACTCACTGATCTGAGTGCAGAGTTTAGTGCATTTTGGAAAGTATATAGAAGTATGTAATTATTGCTCAAATCATAATATAAAATAGGGGCGCCTAGGTAGTTCAGGTGGTTAAGCATCTGACTTCAGCTCAGGTCATCATCTCACATTTCGTGAGTTCAAGTCCTGTGTCAGGCTCTGTGCTGACAGCTCAGAGCCTGGAGCCTGCTTCAGATTCTGTGTCTCCCCCTCTCTCTGGCTCTCCCCTGCTTGCATTCTCTCTCTGTCTCTCTCTCTCTCAAAAATAAATAAATAATTTAAAAATTTTTAAATAGATCCCTCACCCTAAAAAGCTTCCCTTTAATCCTCTGTAGTTAGTCTCATTCCTTGACGTCCAGCCCCAAGCATCCACTGACACACATTCTGTAACTGTAGTTCAGCTTTTTTTAGAACAGCATATAAATGGAATCATGTAGCATACATGGATATGTGTGTGCATATAACTTTATATGTATATAGTCATATTGTATTTGTTATCATTAATTCAGCATATAGTTTTCAAAAACTTTATAGTGGCATGCACATCATAAAATTCACTTAAAGTGTACAATTCAATGATTTTTAAAGTATTTACCAAGTTGTGCAGCCATCACCATAAATCGGTTGTCAAATATTTTCATCACTCCAATGAGACCCTTCACGCCCATTCACTGCTCCTCCAAGCCCCACCCTCTGCCCCCAAGCAACCACTAATCCACTTGCTATCTCCACACATTTGTCTTCCGTGGACATTTCATATAAATGAAATCATATAGTGTGTGGTTTCATGTGTCTAACTCCTTTCATTTTGTAGACTATTTTTGAGATTCATCCATATTTTATTCCTTTCTCCCCATTCATTTTATCAAAATGCATAGTATTACTTAATTTGCTTATCCATTCAAATTTTGATAGGCATTTACAATGTTGAGGTTACTATGAATAATGTTATCATAAGCACTTTCAACCCTGTGTGTGAAATATGCTTTCATGTTCTGGGATAAAGACACAGGAGTGAGATTGCTGGGTCCTATGGGAAGCATAACTTCATAATACATGGTTCTATGGGTTTCAAAGTGGCTGTGCGATTTTACACTCCTCAAGCAATGGCTACAGCTGCCCCACATCTTTACCAACACTTAGTACTATGAGTCTTTAACATTTTGGTGATTTCACTGAGTGTGCACTGAGATGTCTACAGCTATAGACATATATGTCTAAATGTCAATACAACCTCAATCAAAATCCTGGATGGCCTTGTAAAGAAATTAATAAACTGTTTATGAAATTTATATAAAAAGGCAATGCAACTATAAAAGCCAAAACAATCTTAGAAAAGAAGGACAAAGTTGAAGGACTTACAATATCTGATTTCAACACTTACTCCACAGATATACCACAAGACAGTGTGCTATTGGCTTAAGGATACACATAGATCAATGAAGCCAAACAAAGAGCCACAAAATAGACCAACACTTATGTGGCCATTGATTTTCAACATTAAAAGTATTTGAATATTCATTCATTCAACAAACACTGGGCAGCTCCTATATATACACTATATGTACTATAATAGGCCGCGGGGGGTTGACCATTAACAAAGCGCTCCAAAATCTCTATTTTCATGTTGCTTCTATTTTGGTTGGGGCAGAAAAAATAAATAACATATATTTTTAAAAATGAATAAAATAATAAGCAGTTAGAAGTCTTTGGGGGAAAATAAAGCAGGGAGGAGGAACAGGGAGTGATGGGGATATGTTTTAAATGTCGCAGCCGGGGTAGAAAGCTACCTACATAACCTTCTAGGGAGAGAATACAGCATGTGCAGATGCCCCAACATGACATTTTGAGGAGACAGAGCAGCTCATGGGAATTCCCTGAGGCAGACTCCGCACAGTCAGAGTCAGCAGCCTCGGCGGCTCGGCTCAGGGACAGACGAGGCCCCGGCCCACAAGGAGTTTAGTTCTGACTGCCTGAGACAGGAAGCCACTGAGGGTTTGCAGTGGACAGGTGGCATCATACGATGCAATGCTTTCACAGAACAACTACGGTGGATACTGTGAGGATGGAAGTCCAAGACACAAGAAGGGAGGACAAGGGGGAAGTGAGAGGGGCAGTCTAATCAAAGAATAATCCGACAGTCACAGGACAGACCACAGAGAGATTGCAGAGTGAGTGTTAGAAAAAAAGAAGATGAAAGATATAGATCAGGGCGCCTGGGTGGCTCAGTTGGTTAAGTGTCCAACTCTTGGTGTTGGCTCAGGTCATGATCTCACGGTTTGTGCACTTGAGTCCCTAGTAGGGCTCTGTACTGACAGTGCAGAGCCTGCTTGGGATTCTCTCTCTCTCTCCCTCTCTCACAAAATAAATAAATAAACTTAAAAATTTTTTACAAAAAGATACAGATCACCAGGTGCTAAGAAGGGAGGAGGTAAACTGACCAAAGTGTAAAAAGAAAGAAAGAAATCAAAAGAGGCTAAGAGAGGATCAATTTTCAAAAGGCGGAGTGGGATAGTGTCAAAGGCTCCAGAGAGGACAAGCAGTAGGAAGAAGTATGAATATTAAGCAGAGAGGGTTAGTTGATGAATTTCCAATAGCATAGTCTCAGTACCATGGTGGGACTTCAGCATCTCGGAACAAAACGAGCCAGGGGTACAAACCACTTGCTTAAGAAATTTGCCAGACGAAAGAGGGACAAAAGCACAAGCTAGAAGACAGTGAGGAGAAATGAATGCTGGTTTCACAATAGGCTAGACCACAAGGGTATGTAGGCTGAGAAGAAAGACCCTGTGAGTGGGGGAGTTAATTGAGGATGATAGAGAGAAAGCAGAAGATAGGAAGAGTGGTAGAAGGGGTAGAGGGTGGGATAATTGCTAGGGACAAAACTTTCTAGAATCTCCCAGCCAATATCAGAAATTGCCTTGAAGGTACCGTCTCTCTTTTATATTTTTCAGTGTTTGCTGTGTCCTCCTGAAGTACTGCATTAAACAATGTACCATTCCCCCTCAAATTTCTCCCAGGGCACGTAAGTCACCTCAACTATGTTATCCCCGTCTGTTTTACTCTTTTTTTTTTTTTTTACATAAATTTACTTTTTAGTGTTTATTAATTTGAGAAAGAGAGTGTGAGAGCATGAGCGAGAAAGAGGCAGTGTGAGAGAGAATCCTAAGCAGACTCCACACTGTCAGGGCAGATCTCGATGCGGGGCTCCATCTCAGGAACCATGAGATCACAACCTGAGTTGAAATCAAGAGTCAGATGCTCAACCGACTGAGCCACCAAGGTGCCCTATGACCTGCTTTACTCTTTTTTTTTTTTTAATTTTTTAATGTTTATTTATTTTTGAGAGAGAGAGAGAGAGAGACAGATAGACAGACAAGCGCAAACAGGGGATGGACAGAGACAGAGGGAGACACAGAATCTGAAGCAGTCTCCAGGCTCTGACCTGTCAGCACAGAGCCTGATGCAGGGCTGAACCCATCAACTAGTAGATCATGACCTGAGCTGAAGTCGGACGCTTAACCGACTGTGCCACCCATACTGCCCTAATTTGCTTTACTCTTAATGGAGCTCTCATTCTGCTTGGAAATCTAAACAGCATGCAAAACATTCCAGGAAGATGCAAGTCAGTCTTGTGGAACAGGCCTGCTAGAGGCTGCCTGGCTGAGATTTGCTCTGTACTGGGTGCTGTACCTTAGTGCTGTGAACAGCCTTGACCTGGCTCTGTTTGAACACCTCATCTGTGAGCCTTCAGAGGTCCTGTTTTGCTCCTTGATACACAACATCTGGGCCTTGCCTCACAGGGAAGCCTGGTTTCTAAGTAGGAGGTAGGCAGGAACAGCTGAAAAAGACTTGGGGCTTTCACCCCCCACATACACATCCTTCTTTAATTTTTCCTTAAAAGGCTCACACCCAGTTTCATTTTCACACACAAAGAGGTCCTTTGTATTTCATTACGACCAAGTCACAAAAGTAAATGTTTTCCTTTGAAAAGAAAGTGGGTGTGGATGATGGTCGCTTGGGTGGAATGTGAACAAGGACCTTCCCCCACCGAGCAGCACTCCAAAGGAAAATGTAATATTGAGCTCCCAATTTGGTGACAACGCTTTCATTTTAATTTTTTGTTTGTTGCTTTGTTTCTTCCTGATCTGTGAGGAATTTTGGAAATATTTTAAATCTAACCATGTTGGGTAGAAAGAATTCTTAAGGCTCTGAAGTGAGTTACTCTGCTGAACAGAGGCAAAGTCTTCTCCGTTCTCCTTTGTTTCAGAAGTTCATGCTCAAGTGAAATGTTCGAATATGTTTGAATATCACTGTAATATGTGGAACTCATTTTTTGCATGGCAACTAAAAACAAGTGACCGAAAAATAAAAACATTTAAAAAATAAAAAATAAAATCAAGTGGCGTAACCAGACACAGTTCAATGGGACCGAAGCAGATCGGTTCCTGTAACTAAAATACATGCTTTGGTTTCCTTTCCACCACTACCCTTTTCTGGCTTACCACATGAAGCATTAGGACCCTGCTTTTGCAGATTGTGGAGTAGACAAATATTTGGAGTGAGCTAATTCAACATGTGCTTTCTACATTCAACACTGCTGACACTAAACCCCCATTACATTGTTTCTGTCTTCCCTGAAGGTTGTATGCTCTCCCCTCAATCTTTCCTTCCATCTAAACCTCCTTTTGAGAAAAGATCTTAAGAATATTAACTTCTACACAGTCAGTAAGTCCTTAAGCGTTACATGTCACAGGAACGTTCATACTGAAAATGGAAACACCACAGTAAGGGAGGCAAAGGAACAAAGATTTAAGCAATTTCGTGTGGAACCAACACAAGCTTTGTTTTCTTGAGGACATAGACTCTCTAGTATCTTTTAAAAAATTTTTTAAGTTTATTTATTTATTTTGAGAGAGAGACAGAGGGAGTGAGCAGGAGAGGGGCAGAGAGAGGGGGGCAGAGAGAGAGGGAGAGAGAATCCGAAGCAGGTTCTGTGCCCTCAGCATGGAGCCCCATGCGGGACTCGAACTCACAAACTATGAGATCATGACCTGAGCCGAAACCAAGAGTCAGATGCTCAACCTGCTGAGCTACCCAGGTCCCCCTCTAGTACTTTTGAAAAGACACATCAGCATGTTCCTGATCTGAACAGGGAAGACTTGTAGACAGGCATTTCCACTTGAAAAATACAAGTCATTAATTCAACAAATGTTTTTTTAACATACTTTGGTGTGGCTTTTACTTTTTTTCCCTGAGGCTCACATTTTATATCATGATCTAGCACATACAAATTCTGACTTTGGAAACTATATTTGCATTAAAAAGTACCTTACCTCATCCTGTGCAGTGCACTCTGATGTTTTCTATTCTTTTGCATTTACTGAATGCTCATCACATCTCACAACACAGATACTATGACCTAGTTTTAGAAAGCACTGTTAGACTCTTTGGCCACCATTTTAGGCACTGAGGATACATGCCTCCTTTCAATCTTCAGTGTGGTTGCAGTACGGAGTGGGAGATAATTCCAGAAGTAAATAATTATAATTTGTGATATATACTCTGGAAGTAACCAACATGGAACTCTGATAAAATTAGGAAACAGAACTTGGAAAAGAGTGTTCAGAGAAGACCTCTTTGAAGAAGAAAGGAATGGAGCCTAAAGTAAGAAGAAGAAGAGACAGACATACCAAGGGCAGGGGGGAACAGCATTCCAAGGAGAGGAGACCACATTCCATGAGGCTGGAAGGAGCCTTTTGAAGAACTGGCGAGAGGCCAGTATGTCTCCCTGTAGTGAGAGAGGAGAGGGGGATAGGAAATGAGGTTGGAAAGAGGCAGGGGCAGCCATAGCACACAAGGATTTGGAGGCAAAAGTGAAGAGTTTGGATTTAATTCACAGTATGGTGGGCAGCTCCTAAAAGATTTTTGAATTGAACCAGATTGAGTAGCTAATGTTATTATAACTCATTCTGTGTTTTGACCTCCATTGTTGAAAACTCCATACTGCATTTTCAGAAACCTGCCTGGTTGCAGAAGAACTTGTTGGCTCTTCAATGATTTTGGAGGCAGCACGTATGAGTTGAGCTCATGTAGCCAATGAATAAATGGAAGAACTCCCTTTGGGAATGGATATGTCAGCAATGGGAAAATATATATTGTCTCCACTCAAATTCAAGTGCACTTGAGACATTCCCATTTGAAGGCACAGCTTTTTTTTTAATAGCTGCATAAAATTGTTAATATTGAATCTTTCCAATGTGGCACACAGTTTGCTACTCACAAATTTCCATCTCCCCAACCTGTATACGGACAGCTGTGCCTAAAAAAATAGGTGAAAGATTACATTTGCCAGTTCTCTTGGTATTCCCATTTTATGGCTTTTGTGGGAATGCAGTTCAAGCTTGCCTGCTATTTTATTTAATACGCCTCCTTGTAAATTCCAGCTCTTGACCATGTAATTAATCCCTGTATGGAAAAAAATATTGGCATTTGTTCCTGCAATACCTGAGCTTCATCCCAACAGAATTACATTCATCATAGCCCTTGCCATTACTCTGCAGTCATTCCTCAGAACCATTTTATGCACCACACAATTAATATACACCAGGACTCTGCTCCCAAATTCTACATAGTTACTCAACCATGACTTTCATTTATTCTTCTTGGTCTCTAGTCACTGAGATTTCGGATTTTAAACAACAAGCATCTTTTATGTAACTCCTAAAAAAGGTTGCTTCTTAACTTATTAAAAAGTAGTCATTAGAATAAAGACGATGGTTAGATTTTGATAACTATCACTGATATGAGAGATAGTCTTTGACATTGACCCTTGGCCACAGGACTCTCTTGCTAAGCTCTTTGTAGCTTTCGATGCTGTACCTTGTTTAGTCATTCAGTCTTAGATGCATGAAAACTTGTTTGCCTTTATTACGCTGAAATAAAAATGGCTGAGAATTTCAAGCAGCATCTTCAAAGGAGCGTTTGCCTTTTTGCAAAGAGAAAAGTTTTAAGATAAAAAGAAAATCCACCTACTTTTTGTCCAGAACGTGACAGGACAAAGCTCTATAAAGTTTGCCTGTCCCTGACATGTCCTCTTGTAATTAGATCTTGACTACATGTATATCAAGCCAACTCTGTTCATTATAACATGAAATCTGGAATAAGGATAAGACCTACTTATTGGTATTGATTTGATAGCAAAATAAGTCGTCCAAAATTTTCAAAAATTCACATTTCTATAAGGAAATTGATGAAAGATCATCAGCTTTGCAATAATGTCTGGAAATCAGTTTTTAAAATAAAAGTCCAAAGAAGAAAGGACTTTTTTTTTTAATTATTACTATCTGGAAATTTACCCTAGGATCTGGCAAATGCATACACTAATGAAGAACAGCTGGATTTGGGGCAAAATTATGAAAGTAAATCACACATTTGACTGGTTGTGTTTTCTTTAGGATAGAGATCAAGAAGATACATTGCCAACCCAAATGTGGATGGATTTTAATATGTTTTTGTAATATATAAAGTTAAAGGCTGCTTTGTAAAAGCTACCAATTATTTATCAAATTAAATCTATTTGTCAAATGGGAAAGAATTTAGAGTGAATATATTTTCTTGATTGAAAGAAAGAGTAGAAAATTCTATGAGGTCCACCTGAGTGCAAAATTTTAAGAAGAAAACTGGTGATGAAAATTTCCTAAGGATTTTCTAGTTTGTCATTTCCTCTAGGATATTTTAAGGTCTAGAGAATGGCTCTGTTAGCCACAACACAAACACACAAAAGGAAGCAGGTATCAGTGTAAGGATACATTTATTTCTTCAACTAATATTAGTTGATAATTTACTATATTTAAAGTCATGGAAGGTATAAAGTAAATTTGACATGGAATGGGTCTTAAAAGAGTCTGTTTTTGTAGGGAAGGAAACATAAATATGAATAACAATAAAAGATGATGAGTTCATTCAATCTATATGTTATAGTGCATTTATTATGGATAAAAGAATATTATTATCATCATCAAAAGATTCCTTTTTTAGTTTTAGAGAATAATCAGAAATATACACGTCAAAGTGGATACATGTAAAAACTGTTTTTCCGGAAACAACATCTCTGTGTTTGTATTGTGAATTGTTTTACATTTTTCAGGTTGGAATAGGTAGGACTAAATTTTTATAAGTGTTTTCAAAATAAGAGAATATAAAATTATAGTCATTTTAATATATTTTAAACCCTGAAAACAAGTTAGTGCAGGTTTAAAAATTGGACATCTGGAGGACAGCTTTAGAACAAAGACTACCCCAAATGTTATCTCATCTATATAGAAACCCATCAACATTCTTGCCATAGTGAAGGTATGGCCCATGGGGCAGACAGCCAGCTTAAGAAAGCCTTTGGCGTATAAGGTTTTCTAGTTTATCCAACCAAGATGTATGAGCATGCATATGTAAAACCATCAATGTTAAGTATGCTCACTGCACAGTGTTGCTGATTCAATAAAGGCTCCTATTCTTCCTATATCTCTGAGAGAATTACTGTTCCATGAATTTGCATTCTCTCCTTCTGTGAA
This sequence comes from Panthera uncia, assembly GCF_023721935.1. Lineage (NCBI taxonomy): Eukaryota > Metazoa > Chordata > Mammalia > Carnivora > Felidae > Panthera > Panthera uncia. Next base: position 22,659,439 of record NW_026057577.1, on the reverse strand, counting down.
CAAACGGTAGGAAGAGAATCTACTCTTGCAGGCTGACTCTTACCCCACGATACTCCTCATTTCACAGCATCTGGGTTGAGAGTTACTTCACAGAAATTTATCTTATCTTTATGTAATGCAGAAAAAAATAATCTTCTCTTATATATGAAAAAAAAAACCCTAGAGAATTATTTTGCTCACTGCAGATTAACAAATTAGTGGTGTCAGGGGATGTCTGTCTCACTCTGGACACTCACCTTCTTACTCGGCCAGTTCAGTCCTTTGTCGGCCCACTCACAAACAACGGCTCCAGGACTAAGGCTTCAGAGAATTGGGCAGAAGGAAGAAATGAGCATCTGGGTAACCTGAAGAACACTACCATCTACTTACCTTCTCTACACCAGTCATCCCTCTCTTTGTTGGTAAGCAGTCTGCCAGGAATGGGTAGATAGATTCCTCTTCTTCCATATTAGAATGCTTTGCCATGAAAAGAATGTTACACTGGGTGGTTGGTGGAAGTTGAAACCCTTCAGAGAAAAGTGGAACTATAATTACATATGTTAAATTACATTATGGTTTGTGGTAAAATGCTTTCTGAATAACAAACAACTAATTCACAATGGAATTTCTGGAATACAATTCAAAATCATAGCCATGAAAATGCTTTTCTTCACCCACCAAAGAGCTTGTGTTAGATTGCTTATGATCTGATTATCCTTAAGTGAGATGACAGCTGCAGTGTCTTGTAGTTTGCTCTTTAACTGCCATGGCAATCACCAAGAACACAACACCTTCCCAGGGAGGTGCACCAAGGGCGACTGGTCACCTGCTTCCCCAAACCCAACATGCACCTCACTCTTCTGGGAAGTGGGTGTTGCACATGTACTCCATTTAACTACTTTATACTCTTCCTTTTATTTCAATCCACTCCTCTAAGACCAATTGCACTGTGAAGTGCAAAAATCTTCCAATTTTATACTGTTAGAAGTGAGTTGGGCATGAAGCAATTATGTATTGATGAAAAATCTTAGTCAACACCCATATATGTACATACTATCTATCTGCACTCAATTCTCTGCTGTTAAGAAAATGGCGAAGTAATGGTAACATTTTCATCTTCCTAAAAGTAAAGCAGGTACACACTTCTTCTGCTTTCTCTGCAGTGGAATTTTCATCTGATGAAACCATAAAAGCCAAAAACTTGTGGAGACAATACGGCATAATGATGTTCTGACTTTAATACCATTATTTTCTTGATTCTATGTCCACCTCCAGAAATTGCTGCTGGAGCTTTGTGACTCACATGCATTTTCTTTGTTGTAGCTGAATCTACATCATTCCAGCCTCATAGCTCTTTGACTATCTGCTAAGAGACATTTCTTAATCAACTTTAAAATTCTTTCATGTATGATTGAGCTCTTGGGCCCCAAAATATAGTAAACCAATAATCTCCCAAAAATAAGAAAGACTTAATGAAATCAGTTGAATACAAATACTCAAAAGAAAAGGTTCACAAGTGGAAAGAGAAATAATAACATGAAACATAGGATATGAATACAGAGTTTGGACAATACATTTTTAGAAGACAGTTGTTCAAAAGGTGTGTATATGCAGCTTTGGTAAGGGAAAACAAAAGACAAAGGGAGCAGGATTCTGTCTCACTTGGGAATTCTGAAGAAGCAACAGGAAAAGCATTAGAAATTCTGGAAATCTGGAGGCATTCTTGACTTATACAGTCGAGGGATGAGATTGAGGGACAGAGAACTGAGAAGTGAGAGTCCTCAGGGATTTGGGCTTTCTAGTCTTGCTATGTTTTCATCTGGAATACATTATTCCAAGATCCTTCCACACTAAGTCCAGAATCCCCTTTCTGAGCTTTAAACTATATATGCCTTATACCAAGAAAACTACTGTAGGGGCACCTGGGTGGCTCACTTAGTTAAGTGTCTACCTTCGGCTCAGGTCATGATCTCACCATTCGTGGGTTCGAGCCCCCTGTCTGGCTCTGTGCTGACAGCTCAGAGCCTGGGGCCTGCTTCGGATTCTGTGTCTCCCTCTGCCTCTTCCCCGCTCATGCTCTGTCTCTCTCCCAAAACTAAATAAACATGAAGAAAATTAAAAAAAAAAAAAAGAAAAGAAAACTATTGTGAAGTTTTCAATTAATTTTAAAGAACTGTAGTTTTATGTTACTTGGAGAAACTTTTTTATTGAAGACAGACTAGTAGAAAGTCTAGAATACACCTAAAATACACATATGCAGAAATAATGTACAAACACTGAAAGGAAAGTGAACAAATTGATGGGATCCAATGCCAAGATTTGGGAAGACATTTTCAGATCTATTAGTGCTATTCCACAGATTTTAGGCAATAAATCAAAATTTTAAAAACAAACTCTCTAACATATTATTTCCATGCCACTATTGGTTGCTTGGTTAATTCAAGTCTTTAAATATATCTTCTTAATCTGTCTTTTTTTTCCACAGGCTACCCGGGGTTTAGCCATGATCCTTGCTCACCCTAATTCTTTTCAATTCTTGTCCACACTTGAACCAGAATGAATTTTTCAAAACAAAACAAAACAACAACAACAAAAATGTTTTCCTGTTGTGAGTCATATCCTCCTGATCTTAAAATGGGACACAGTTCTTCACAAGCCTCATATTATCCCATGCTGGCCTCATCTTCCGCACCTCATTTCACTGCTGTAACCACTGCGGCCAACTCATTTGCTCTTCCTTCTTCCCTGCTCAGACCTCTGCACAGTGGGAGAAACAATTTTCACCAGTGCCTCTTTTCATCACATTCTCACCCATTTGTCAGATCTCGATTCAAATATCACCTTCCCTTAGGGAAACAGTTTCCCAGCACCGCTCAAACTAGATCAGAAACCCTTGTAGTACCTCATCCCTCCCTCTGTTTCTCCTTCATATTAATCCCAGTTTATTCTTGTGAGTGAAATAAGAAGGTGTGTTCTTACACTGCTTGTGCCTCAGAGACAGAGGAGACTCTTTTAAGACTTCTCCAACTCTGTTTTAATTGCCTTATCCTTACCTTGACTCTAGGTATTCTTTAAGGATTCTTTTTATAGTTTCATTGAAAGAAATAAAAGTATTTTAAAACATTAAAATTGTCTTTTCTAATAAACAAAGAAAATGCAGAATGAAAACGCAAAATATTTATGGGATTATAAATCACAAATTAGGAAAATCTAAAATCATCATTTAAATAAGCAAACTATCTTCTCCCTGTACCCATTTCACCTTCTATAGTTATCATCTCCATTAATCACTTCATCGTACCAATTATCTAAGCAAGAGACAGCGAAAGAATTTTACTTCATCTTAACCATATGCAGTCCATCAACATGTAGTATTTAGCTTATACTCTCTATATTTTTTTGCTGATTGCCTTCTCTCTATCATATTACCTACCATAGATCCGGTCAGATTGCTTACCAGAATTTCTTCTCACAATGATTCATCTGACCACCACATCCCACTTCTCCAAACTCCCCACTACTCTTGGTTCTCCTAATGCTTTGAACATACCTCTATATTATATCTGACTTTCCCAAGTCCCTCACAGTTTTCATCTATAAAATGGAGGTTACAAAAGGATTTTAGTCATTGGGTTATTATAAATATTAAATGAGAGTGCTTAAAAAGTCATCATCACTTTGTTTTTTTAATTATTTCTTACATGCTCAAGTCCCCCCAAAACTTTGGCTTTTATTTTGTTAATGGTTATATGACCTTCATCTTGGCATCCTGAGTGCCTGCTTCCTTGCCTAACACAGCAGAAACTCTCAACAAAGGTGCTGAGTAAATGAATTAAGAATAATGATGTGGAATCTGATCACACATATAAGTATTAAAAGTTCCATAAACCTCTTTCACATAAACATAATTAGACATTGGACACTTTTTAGAATTTCTTCAATTTTCCTTTCCTTTAAAAAAAATACAAGAAAGAAACCAGCATTCACTATAACTACACGGAATACCACAGATGTCAGGAAATGTAGAAATTAGAATTGTTCTAATAAACTCAAATTCACCTACATGGCACATAATGTCTCTTAAGGTACCCTATTTAATAGTGTAGCTAGTAATCACAAAAATTATATATATGCAATGTGGGTGAAGTATAGTTATTATGAGACCTTTACCTTATGTATTTTTGGACTTTTTTTTCTTTTTGGATGGCACTGTTTCTGCACATTAATAAAATATTTTATACATTTTCAAGGAATTTCTCTAAGAAAATGCAATTTAAATTTCAGGATGGAGTCTTTTGTAGAGAGACAAATATAGCCTTCCACCTCTATTCACAGGTGTAGATCACTTGGGAATATTCAAACCAGTCACTGAGGACCCCTTGGCTGAAGAGCTCAAAGTCTGTTCAATGTGCAAAACCTCAGGACTATTGTTAAAATTCCAGGCAAACTAGAAATCATTTGAGCCAGAAGTTACACAATTGTATACAGACCTCCAAACCAGTGGTCTTCCCCAGAGCACTTTTAATCATTTTAGGAGAAAATAGTTTTATTATAGAAAGCTTAAAACTTGGAAGTGTACAGAGTGTTGGGGCAAGAGGCAGACAAAGTGATCTTACAAAGTGAACCCCTCCCGTACAAGTGATCACCACGGGCAAAACTTCCAGAAAGCTTTTAAGTCTATATATTTAAAAGTCTGGTATCATCAGTACCAGAAATATGCAGGGACTTCAGTAAAGATCAGTTTTATATAATTATGATTTTTGGATTTGAACCAGAAAAGCGCTGTTTTTTGAGAGGTTAGGAACTTGAAGAGCTGAGATGGGAACACTCATTGTAACCATCTTGGTTCAAATATCTTATCATAAAAAAGTTCAGGAAAACAACAAAAATGCTGAAAGAATTTTTTTTTCTGGGACATGAAATGAAAGTTTTATTCTAAAGTTTACATGGAAAAATAATAATATCCAGGAAAACTCTGAAAAAAGAACAATGATAGGGGAGTAGCCCAACTAGGTGCTAAGACATAAAATATCAATAAACAAAATGATATTGTATTGGGGCACCCTGGTAGCTCAGTTGGTTAAACATCTGATTCCTGATTTTGGCTCAAGTAGTGATCTCATGGTGTGTGGAATCTTTCCCTGCATCGTGCTCTGTGCTGGCAATACGGAGCCTGCTTGGGAATCTCTCTCTGCTCGTTCCCTGCTCATGCATGCGCAGGCTCTTTCACTCTCTCTCTCAAAATAAGTAAATAAACTATTAAAAAAATAAAGAAAATAGTATTGCTTGAGTAGGAACAACCAGGTAGACCAATGGAACAGAACAGCAATTCTAGAAACAGACAAAAACACATATGGGAAATAAGAATATGATAAATCAGGCTGCTCATAACAACAGACCACTGATGAACTATTTAGTAACTGGCATTGATTGGAACAATGGATAAACAGTTGGAAAAAGATAAGTTTGAACGGATACCTCACTACATACTCCAGGAAAACCTCCAAAAAAGAATGAAGATACAAATTTTTGAAAGAAAACCACATAAAATATGACACGAAAATGAGTGAATTTCCTTATTACTTGCAACTAGGGAAGGCTTTCCTAAATGCAAAATCCAAACAAAGAGAAAAGACTGACATATGAGAACAATAAAATCAAACTTCTATATGTCAAGAGTGTGTGGAAAAACATCAGAAGAACATTGTAAGACAATAACCTGAGAAGAATTTGCAACAACAACTATCACAGACACAGGTAAATGTTCGTAATGTGAAGAACCACCAGAAATTCAGAAAAGAGGAAAAATCCTGATATACCTATGAGGAAAAAATATGAGAGTTCATGAGGGAAATAAATGCCCCTTTAACACAAGAAATGATGCTCTATCTCACTCATGTTAGATGTAAAATAAAACTATACACCAAGGTACCATTTCTTACTTATCAACTTGGAAAAAAATCCAAAAGTTCATATTGCTGATGGGGGAAACAAATGGCCCCACTCCTATGCAGGATAATTTGGCCATCTCTAACAAAATTTCAGACATGTCTGTGACCCAGAGTCCCATTTCCCAGAATTTATCCTACTGATACATCCACACAAGTATGTAATCACATGTGCACAAGGGCATTCATTGCAACATTGTTAGTAAAGCAAAAGACTAGAGAAAATCCAAGTGTCCAGAAAAAAATAATTAGTTGCATGAAATATAATACAGCTACCCAATGAAATAGAATGCAGTTTTGTTTTGTTTTTAATTTTTAATTTTTTTTTTTTTTATTTTAGAGATTGAGACAGAAAGCATGAGTGGGGAGAGGGGCAGAGGGAAAGAAAGAGAGAGAATCCCAAACAGGCTCCACACTCAACATGGAGCCCAACATGGGGCTTTGGCCCTATGGGGGTCAACACGGAGCCCAACATGGGGATTATGACCTGAGCTGAAATCAAGAGTCAGATCCTTAACTGACTGAACACCCAGGTGTCTCAACAGTACGCAGTTTTTAAAAAGGAGACCTCTATGAACCCATGTGGAAAGAATGTCTACACACACTTTTAAGCAAATATATTGAAGTGCAGAGGAGTGTCGATCCTATGTCATATTTTGTGTAAGGAAGAGGAAAAATGTGTACATATGTGTGCTTGCAAAATGAAACAATGGAAGTGTTACGGAACCAGGCTGGAACACGGGTGGAAAAACCAGGAAGCACTCTGAGATCTTGGTGGATCGGAGATTTATTTAACACCGGCGGCCTCAGAGGAGACCGTTTTCTGAGTGCTGAGCACTGAACGAAGGGGGTAAGGGTAATTTATAGTTGTCAGCTTCCATAACTGTGGAGGGGTTTCACCCGTGAGGCAAACAGGGCAAGAAGAAACCGGAAGAGGTGTCTCTAAGCCAGAGACCAGAGCTTGTTTTAGTCCCTCCAGCCATCTTACGGTGTAAAATTTTATTCGTTTTCCCAACATTCCCCCCTCGATGCCTTTTTAAAAATCTTTTATTAGGCATCGCTTTTTAGCTCTAGGGATTTGTACCCTCAGAGGGCTAAGATAAGTACTGCAGTTTGGCGAGCAACAGTGTTTCCAATAAAATGTACCAGGGTATTTAGTATACAGGGGCCGATGGTCACAAGTAAAATTATGGAAAGGAGGGGACCTGCCAGGGCAGGGAGCCAGGATGCCCAGTCTGTGAGATCCCATCCTCTCCATTGACTGATATTTTTTTGTTGTCTACGTTGAATTCTTTCCTTGAGTTCCTTAACCTTAGTCCTGACTATTCCTGACTGGTTTACAAAATATCAACATTCCTCCCCCAGAAAGATACACATCCTTCCTTTTTCACCATGGAAGGTGAGGAGGTTGAGGTGAGGAGGTTTCACCATGGAAGTGAGGAGGTCGAGGGCTCACCTATTTCAGAGGGACACTGCTACCAGGGAGTTTATCTGGATTTGTAAGATTACCAGGGATTCTGCCATCTGTCCCATGTCCAGCTTGTTGGTGCAGTCTATATTAGCCCAACAGCAAGAAGCAAGATCAGGGCTATGACACCAGTAAGGGACAAGGGCTGGTAGAGTTGCATCTGAACCCCTGAGCGCAGTCCACACATTGATTCCTCAAGCTTCTGCCGTGTGCAGACCAGCCAGCTTCCGGGGTGTGGCTGAAGCAGGGCTAGAGATCTCAGGGGCCAGTGTCTTTTTGAGGGTCAGTTTAAGCGGGTTGACTGGATCTGGATCACTTCACCAGGTTGAGGGTTCCTCTGAGTTGGCCTCCTTAACTCTGGAGCGATGGACCCATGGGGTGATACCTGAAACGGAATCCTCTATTTGGTTGTATATCTGTAAAGTCTACCTCAAAGTCTTCGAAAGGGGGGTGGTTTCTGGTAACTGTCAAGTCAGGTTTAGGGAAGACATGGTTTGCATATTTAGAGATCCATCCTGTTTTACATTTGTTTAAATAATCATATGCCCATGGGGTTTAATTATTATCCCCACAGAATAACAAGCACAGAAGTCTGCCTATACATGAAATACTGTGACAATTTTCTGAAGTTTACCTCAAGTTGTCTAGTTTAGGCAAACAACAAACATTTAAAGACAATCATAACCAGAATTTAACATCCATAACGGTGCATTGTTGAAACACAGTTTTTCTCTCTAAATGCCCCCCTTTCCAGAGATAGCCAAATTGAGACCAATGCATTTGTAGAACAAGTCCAGTCTTAACAAACCTGGCCTAATTATTTACATAAGCTCAGCAAGAATAGCGATTGATCATGAGGATCTTTTAAAGTTTGCTTTGCTGGAACCTTTTATAAGGAATCTCTAGGTTGAACTTTTAGTAGCCTCTCCAGGCCAGAAGCCAAGCCAAATACTTGCCATCAGACAGGCATGCAATACCTGTAGAATTGGGCAAATTCTTCTTCACGAGATCCCCAAGATACCCTGAGGTTCCTGCACCTGCCAGGAAGTGACCTTCTTTACTCAACTGGTGAGGCTGCTGGGAACTCTGTAAGCAAGATATCAGGCCAACATTTCCAAGAGGCTTTATGGCTCTATGTTTTATAAAGCCAACCTTAGTTCCTTAAAGCTGTCTGGTCATGTCTGAGTCTATAAATGTCACTCTCAAATATGACAGTCCAGTCAAAGCCTTGGTTAAATAACCAGTATGTCCAATGGTGACCTGTTACAAGATGAACAGATTTTCATTGAACTTACGCAAACAATTGTAATTGCCATAAAAGAAAGAATACTCACTGAGAGTTTTTGAATTTCAGGGGAGTTATGTAGAGAGAAAAGATAAATGCTTCAGTTTATAAATGAATACTTTATGACATTTCTGTATATCATAGATATCTTAAGAGAAAGTTTCCTTAATCTGGAAGAGCAAACATTAGAGAATCAGCAATATTTTCAACAAGAATCACAAAACTATAATCTTCCTCAGTTCATTTGATCCCAAGTTCCTAATTCTTGTTCAATTTGAATGCAGCTTTTTAGCTCTGGAAATTCTTACCCATTTTAGTATTAATCTTAAAGATGTTGAATACCTATATTTGTCGCCAAAGTCCTTTTTATAAATCTCCTTGAAGAAGAAACACATTTTGTGAGAGAATAAGAACAATTATAAATGACAAAAATCTCAGAAATAGATGTTGTTAAAGATCTGAATAGAGTTCATTATGATGCAATTGACAAATTCAGTTATTTCTGTGACACATAACACTTCAAGTAGTCAGAATATTAAGTGATGATCTTATACCAAAACATTAAAACTTTAGGAATTACATATATAGCTGAGCAGTTATAACATTTACCTGTGCAATGCAACCTAAGGTTTACCATTGTACGACAGGGCTTTTCCAAGTAACTTAACATCCCAAACAAAAGGGCCTAACTGTTCAGAAAGACTTCATTTACCATTTAAATCCTGAGAAGTTTGTTAAAACCCCAGAAGTCATAAGTGCATCCTAAATAGGATTACAGGTTATTACAAATCTTACAATTTTATTTATTCAACCAAAGTGGCAATAAAAGATCCCAAAGGTGAATGGTATAGCATTATATAGTTGTTATCAAAACCTAGCTCCTTTAACACTGAGAAGTTTTAACTAAGTAATCAAAGACCTGATAAAGATGAAACCTAAAACTTTGGTTTTCCTGGAAGACAAACCTTTGTTTGCATTGTCTTATCAAGAGCAGATCAACAGTCCAAGAAAACTTTGTCATTTGAGCAGAGAGAAAAGTGGAATTTCAACCTTATACCAGTGTAATTTTAAAATTCCATTCATCTCAACCTTAGTCTATCCTGAGCACACATAAAATTCCTTTCCAAAGATTTCCCTTCATGAACCTTCTACAACTTTCCTTTGCCTTCAAATTTTGTCCCAAAGCCATTTCTCTCCAAATAACCAGTCTCATTTAGTACAAAATTACTTTCTTCTACCCTCAACAAAAATGTATTTCCATTCCTTGTATCTTTCTTACACACATCCTACTTTCCTACATACAGGGTTGCTTTCCTTATTTCCATCAGTCTTAAGCACACTTAGCAGAATTTTAACTCTTCGGAAACCTTAGTCTCCAAATGAGGACTTAGTAACCAACTGAGAGGTGTTTACACCAGAATTTTTTTAGATAGTTAAATTCATGAACCAATTAAGTACAAAGCATGGTTTCCAATAGGTCCAAATAGCCTTAATTTCTCTGCACTAAGAAGTTAAAAACATAAACCTATGTTCAGTAATCAAAGCTTTAGCAATTCATTCTACTTGGAAAAGACCTAGATGTCCAAGGAGGTGCACTTTACTCCTTGACCTTGAGGATAGGAGGAGGAACCAATGGTGCCTGAGGCACCGAGGAGGGTATAGGAACCAGTTATGTAGACCACACCCAAGTTGGTGCAGAAACAGCAGGGGGAGGGGAAGGCAGAAAAGCCAAGGTGCCAGTAGAAGGCAGAGAAGGAAAACATAATTCAAAACCTTAACTCAGACAGAGAAGCAGACGCCATGTTTTTTTCCACCAAAGTGGAAATATGGAGTCCACATCAGGCCAGAGAAGATGGGGAAACAAATGGAATTTCAGCAACTGCTTGGGAACATTCGTTAAAGTCCCCATCTTGAGGTAAACTAACCACAGTTGGCTCCAATTATAGCTGTTACCCTGGGAAATGAGGGAGAACCCCTCACATCTATTAGGCAGAGGAACAGGGAGAGTCAGTGTCCCCTTCAGTCTGATTTTACCTTGGCCAGACCAATAAGGTCCCCTTCTCGGCTGGGTTTCTGGGACTTTCCCTGGTTTGGACATTTATTCTCTTAATGTCCTTTCTCCTTGCAGTAGGCTCAGTGACTCCTTGCTAAGGATGTTCTGGGCCTCCACCCTTTTGGCAGCTAGACCTTCCCCATCCTTTTGTCATGGCTCTCTTGCACCTCTGGAGCAAACAGGGTGTAAGCCTTGCATTGCCTCTTGTAATAATCCCCGGGGGGAATCCCCTTGCTGCTGGGCATATTCACAGGCTTCTCAGCCCCTGCTCTGATCTCCGGGAGGAGAGCCTCTTGATACGGGCAGATGTGGACTGGCATCTGGAGAGTACCTGCACCTGGTCAAGGGCACAATCTGGCCTCTGGTCCTTGGCGGCGGGAGGGGGGGGGGGGGGGGGGGGGGGGGGGGTGTTCTCCAGGTCCAGGAGAGGAGGAGAGATGGCAGGAGCAGAGGGAGGCAGTGGAGGAGGAGAGACAGACAGGGGAGGAGTTTGAAGCTCAGGGGCAGGGAGGAGGGAGCCTGGTGAGTCATAAGGTGACAGAAAGATGGGATCTTTCTCCGGGTCTCCTGCAAGCACTAGGGGAGCAGTGGGTTGCTTCTTTGGCTCCCTGGGTGAGTCTCCATATAAAGCGGCTAAAACCTTCACCTGGCTCTGCTTGCTATGGATGAATTGCACCCAAGGCAGAGGATTTCGGGCAATTTCAAGTCAGGAGTCGATGTATGGAAATTGATCAGGGTGACCTGGGTCTCTGGAGACAACATGCCACATGCAGAGGACCATTAGAACATCCAAGGTTCCCTCAGAGGGCCCTTCTACACCAAACACACAAACAAACAGGGCAAGAAGAACCCGGAAGAGGGGTCTCCAAGCTACAGACCAGAGATTGTCTTAGTCCTGTCGGCTATCTTATGGTGTAAAACTTTATTCATTTTCCCAACAGAAGGATAAAAAACAAACTAATAAAATATTATATGGGGATAGTTACAAAATAATATAGAAAAGGGATAAGTATGACATAAAGAAACTAATCAATATCTGTGGTTTATCTAGAGGGCAGGAGAATAGGGTGGAGGGAGCAGAAATGGAAGCATGTGTATATATTTGTATATAATTTTAACGTGAATCATGAAAATCCATTATTACCCAAAAGATTATAAACTAATTATAAAATAATTTTCTAAAATTGAAATTAATTATCTACTGATAGCCAAAATGCAATGTCAGCTCAGTAGCAATGAGTACCCATAGCATCCAGATTTAAATCTCTATTTTCATCCTGTAAAAGACCAGGATCTTAGGAAAAATATTAATTTCAAAGCTGGGATAAAGAAATAATGTGAGCCTGGGACACATTTTTGTGCCAGTAACAAAGAAGCTTTCCAAAATCAGTGGAGATACCAAAGCACACAGGGGCCAGTTTGAAGGTGTCATACAAGGCAAAATTGTGGATAAAATGAGAAATAAAATAATGCCTTGATGAATTGGTAGGAGACTGACTATGGAAAGCCCCACAAAAAAGTTAACTTTTGAGTTAAGAACTGCAAGAGGGTCCTAGCACATGCATATCCTGGGAAGAGCATTCTAAACCCAGACCGATAATAGCAAATGCAAATGCTCTAACTCTGGGAGAATATCTGGGGCATGAGAGGCACAAGGTGGCCACAGTGGCTGGAGTATGATCAGTTATGGGGGATGTAGTGAAAGATGATGTCAGAGCCAGAATGGGTCCAGATCACAGTAGAAACATGGCATCTGTTTAATGGCCAAGCAACAATGATGTATGTTGCACAACAGAAAGATATAGACCCTCACGATGCAGGGACAAAACATCTGAATAACTTACATCTTCTAGTACTTGTAAACCAATCAACTACCTCTGAACCTTTGGCTCTGGGTGAGAAGGTCAGAAAAATGTTAGAAGTATGTGTTGACTTTGAGGTGTCGTGTGTAGCAGTATTTCATAAGGAAGAAATAATCTTAGACAAGAACTGGCTATTTAGAAGCAGTAACAAAAGGGAACAAAGATTTGAGGCCTCAAACTGCTTGCAAAGCTCACTGCTACCAACTCCAAACACAAGAACTAAAAGGAAAAACCCCTAAACCATAAAGCCCCATTAAAACCCAGCCCTGTGGCAATGATCAGATTAAGGTGTGGCCTTCCCTCTAAAACTAACAGCTTCACAGTTGGTGCTATTCTGTTGAGAGAGAGGGGCCTGGAGGCAAGGAAGCAAAGACACCAGCCTTATGCATTCTGTCCTGGGGAGGATGTGGGTGTGTTTATGGACACATAAAACTAATGAAAGCAAATCAATGCAAAGCCTACTAAATTTTCAAGGGAATTGTATTGACAAAGAAACAACAAGCCTCAACTGAAAAAGGCTTTAAATGTCTGGGCCATGAAACAATCCCTTGGGTCCCAAATTTGTGCCAGAATGGAGTGGGCTACAAAAGCTTTATAGCCCCAGAAGTCATACTCCCCTAAATCCACTTCAGTTATGGCCATGGAAGATAATAGGCAAGGACAAACCTCCCAGAAAGTAGAAGTAGAGGTCACAAAGAACTAGGAACAAAAGCGTTCTTTCCACAGAGCAGAAGTAGGTCTCATCAAGAAAGTCCATTCACCCGGGTCAGAAGGCTTTGACAATGCTTACCCCTCAGGCTTTTATCATTGTTACGAATTTCCCTTTTCAAAGTGGAAATGGGAATTGTAATGATCTAGTCTCTCCTCCCCATTGTGGTGTGTGTGTGTGTGTGTGTGTGTGTGTGTGTGTGTGTGTTGGGGGATGGATTGGAAGGGTTAGGTACCATAAATCTGTCTTTCTTTTATAGGTCTCAGGAGCCATGTGTAAACCTGATGAATAGTGCTCTGCACAACAGTACCTAGAGATCCCGACCTTTGTAAGGATACAGTAAATGAATGGGACTTGGGGTTACCTCCTTTCAGAAGGATGAGTGTGGGGGAAGAACAAAACCAGAAGAAGAGACTAGTTACCTATTCACTAACTCATTTCTTTCCTCCTGGGCGTTCTCAACTAGACTACCTTTCTGCCCCCCTCCCCTTGTCTGCCTCAGAAAAACCTTTTCCATGATCTTATTTGTAAAGGCTGCTTTTAGGCAAATGGCCTTGAGTGATGGAATACAGACAGGCCCATCAGGTGACCCACTTCAAATACCCATAAGCCCTAACTGACCAATGAGCTACTTACCTAGTTAGGCAGAGTTACCAAAAAAGGGAAGATTCCATATGTCACCATACCTCTTCATCTTCCCCCTTTAAAAACAGCCCCAACTCACTACCTTGTTGCAGACAGCCTCTCTTTTGCTGTCCTGCCTGCCGCTCACTTGCAGTGTATTCAGTAAACTTCCATCTCCTTTGTTCTGCCTCATGTTAAATAGTTCATGCCCCACCCTCAGCACTGCCAGCTTCCACCTGATCATTGCCCCACATTTGCGGGCCGCATCTGATCAGACAAACACCCCATTTAGACCTCACACTATTCCTTCTCTTTTCCACCTGCCACTAAGATTTTGACCATGAACATAACCTTGGAAGTCAGGTGGTGGCAGAGCCACCATCAGCCTGAATACTTCCATGCTCACATGGAGCAGGGTCTCCCTCTTCTCCACCATCTTTCAATTAACTATGAATCAAAAATAAGCCACTGAGATTTTACTTACATTTATAGGAACTGTAGACAGTGAGCCGGGAGCTAAAATTCTCCAGGAATGAACAGATATGTCCTTACAAAAGGAACAGTAGACAACTGCACTTGGTTCAAGTAGTAAACAATTTAAAGTGATGGCCTGTGATTCAAAAATACAGGGGGTTTGCAGATGAGGAAGAAAGAATGGTCTGGAAGTATCAGTGATGACCTAAGAAGCTACCTACCAACCTCCAGGTTCAGTGATAATAGAGAGCATGGAAATGAAATTTTTGTCCATCCTTGAAAATGACTGAAGACATCCAGATGGCCAACAGGCACATGAAAAGATGCTGAACGTCACTCCTCATCAGGGAAATACAAATCAAACCCACACTCAGATATCACCTCACGCCAGTCAGAGTGGCTAAAATGAACAAATCAGGAGACTACAGATGCTGGAGAGGATGTGGAGAAACGGGAACCCTCTTGCACGGTTGGTGGGAATGCAAACTGGTGCAGCCGCTCTGGAAAACAGTGTGGAGGTTCCTCAAAAAATTAAAAATAGACCTACCCTATGACCCAGCAGTAGTACCCAAGGGATACAGGAGTGCTGATGCATAGGGGCACTTGTACCCCAATGTTTATAGCAGCACTTTCAACAATAGCCAAATTATGGAAAGAGCCTAAATGTCCAACAACTGACAAATGGATAAAGAAGATGTCGTTTATATACACAATGGAGTACTATGTGGCAATGAGAAAGAATGAAATATGGCCTTTTGCAGCAACATAGATGGAACTGGAGAGTGTTATGCTAAGTGAAATAAGTCATACAGAGAAGGACAGATTCCATGTTTTAACTCCAACGTGGATCCTGAGAAATTTAACAGAAGACCATGGGGGAGGGGAAGAAAAAAAAATGGTTAGAGAGGGAGGGAGCCAAAACATAAGAGACTCCTAAAAACTGAGAACTGAGGGTTTATGGGGGGTGGGAGGGCAGGGTGGGTGGGTGATGGGTATTGAGGGGGGCACCTGTTGGGATGAGCACTGGGTGTTGTATGGAAACAAAGTTGACAATAAATTTCATAATAAAAAATAAAAAAATTAAAAAAAATACATAAATTCTCCATCAGAAAAAAAAAAAAAGAAAGAAAAAGAAGATGACTGAAGAAAATGCAAGATCACCAAAGGATATCCAGGTTTTAATTAAAGCCAGAATGTGAGGGGAAAGCTCGTAGAAGAGGGGGAAGGCTACAGAAAACAAGAAGTAACCAGAAAAGGAAATCTACAAAGTCATATGGGAATCAGAATCTGGTGGATGGGGATGGCCTTTGAATTCTTGCTTTTTGTGGTGACTGACATGAACAGAGCTGAAACTTTAGGTCCAATGATCCTAAAGCAGACAGGCTGTGATACAGATGCTACAAGTGCTGAGGGTCCAGAGGCGGTCAGTTCTTGCTGGAGACTCATGCTTGCAGAGGCACAGAGTCCTCCCAGGCGATGTCACTCAAAAGTGCAAGCAGTGTCCGGCCCCTTACAACGATGGCTTCTAGAGGGATGGTCTGTTTTCGGGTCTTGCAGAGGGTTGATTTTACCACAAGCAATCAGGTACTCACTTGTCTCTTCCTATTTCCCATTTTCTACACACTGAAGAGTGTTCTCTAGGTTGCCTGAGAAATTTTACCTTGCATGTTTAACCTGCATACTTACCTTTTCATATTGGAACATAAGGCAATGTTTTACCCTCCTGTCAAAGAGTAAAAGGATTTCAAAATGCTTTAACTTGTAGCACCTCATTTGTAATTATACACCATTGCTTTCCAGTATTTTATCCCACAATGATTAAGAAATTGTTTTCATATCCTTAAACAGCCCATATTTTTTTCAGATTTACTCTTTTGTGTACCATTTGCTTTGTTCAGCCTTGTTTCCTACATCTCAGACCTTTCTTCTGGGATCCCTTTTTTCTTCCTTGAAGTTCCTTAGAAGAACTTTTAGCAAAGAGTCATTGGACTGTGAGAGTTATTTGTTTATTCTTTATTTTGTTAAAAATGCCTTTATCTGGCACATTTCTAAAAATATTTTTCTGGGTGTGCAATTCTAGGTGGATGGCTATTTTCTTTTATAATTTTGAATGCATTATTCTGTTATATGCCTTTGCTGCTATTAAGAAGTCACCTTATTGTTATTGTGTTGTATTTTTAAATTTTAAATTTCACTTATCACTTAAACAACATTCATCTAACATTTGCCACATGCTGAATCCTGCTCTAAGCACTTAACAAGTATTAACTTATTTAAACTTAAAACAACCAAATGAGGATAAGGTAGGTATTAAAATTGTGATTCCTATTTTACAAATTAGCTATTTAAAGCACAGAGAGGGGTGCCTGGGTGGCTCAGTCGGTTAAGCGCCCGACTTCAGCTCAGGTCATAATCTCACACTCCGTGAGTTTGAGCCCCGCATCAGGCTCTGTGCTGACACCTCAGAGCCTGGAGCCTGCTTCAGATTCTGTGTCTCCCCTTCTCTCTGCCCCTCCCCTGCTCATATTGTGTCTCTCTCTGTCTCAAAAATAAATAAAAACACTAAAAAAATTTTTTTAAAGCATAGAGAGTTTACCCTTTTGTCTAATGTCACCCAGTTAGAGAGTCTGACCCAGTATTTAAATACCAGCTGTGGGGCTCCAGACTGACTGCTTTTAGGTGTTACTCAAATGATGCCTTTCTCCCTTTTCTTTCCACCTCTTTGTCACATTTAATGAGACTTGTAATACAGATGTTTCTAACAAGCTGAAAAATAATAATAATAATAAAATAAGAAATGACATTTTTGAGAAAAAAAATCTCTTTGTCCTTGGTATTCTATATTTTGACAACAGTAAGTATACATTTTTCCTTGCTTTAATCATTTTTATTTAAGACTTGTTGGGCTTCTGGAATCTGTGGGTTGGTAGCTTTCATCAATTCTGTTAGGTTTTTTTTAGCTATTTTTAAAGAAACAGGTCTCTCAGTCATTTTTTCTAATTGTTCCTTCAAGAACTGTGATTACATGTATGTTAAATTTTCTTGCTTTGTCCATCATGTCTCTCAGCAACTCTTTCATACAATTTCTTTAGTTTCCCTTTCTGTCCTATATCCTGGATACTTTCATCAAGTGAATCTTCCTGTCAATTATATATCTTTAGCTGTGCCAAAACTGCTGTTTAGCCATTCCAATGAGTTTCTGATTTAAATTATTTCATTTTCACTTTTAGAGATTTTATGTTGCATCTTTAAAATATGACTACCTAAATTTTATATTCTTTTGTTCCTTAATTACATTTAAAATTTTTTACTTATTTTAAAGTTTATTTATTTATTTTGAGAGAAAAGGAGAGAGAGAGAGAGAGAGAGAGAGAGAGAGAGAGAGCGCAAGTGGGGAGGGAAAGGGAGAGAAGGAGAGAGAGAGAATCCCAAGCAGGCTCCACACTGTCAGTGCTGAGCCCAATATGGGGCTTGAACTCAGGAACCGATATTATGACCTGAGCTAAAACCAAGAGTCAGATGCTTACACAACTGAGCCACCCAAGATCCCCATTTTATATTTATTTATATTTATATTTATTATATTTTTAATTTCTTCCTTTATTCATTTAAACATAGTGAGCACACTTTATATCCTGTAGACATCACTAATGCATTAATTCTTACAAATCTAATTCTGTGCTCTGTTTCCATGACTCTCACTCTTTTTTTTTATATTAAATATAATTTATTGTCATATTGGTTTTCATACAACACCCAGTGCTCATCCCAACAGGTGCCCTCCTCAATGCCCATGACCCACTTTCCCCTCTCCCCCACCCCCCATCAACCTTCGGTTTGTTCTCAGTATTTAAAGAATCTCTTATGGTTTGCCTCTCTCCCTCTCTGTAACTCTTCTTTTTTCCCCCTTCCCCTCCCATGGTCTTCTGTTAAGTTTCTCAGGATGCACATATGAGTGAAAACATATGGAACCTATCTTTCTCTGCCTGACTTATTTCATTTGGCATAATACCCTCCAGTTCCATCCACATTGCTACAAATGGCCAGATTTCATTCTTTCTCATTGCCAAGTAGTATTCCATTGTGTATATAAACCACATCTTCTTTATCCATTTGTCAGTTGATGGACATTTAGGTCTTTACATAATTTGGCTATTGTTGAAAGTGCTGCTATCAACATTGGGGTACAAGTGCCCCTATGCATCAGCACTCCTGTATCCCTTGGGTAAATTCCTAGCAGTCCTATTGCTGGGTCATAGGGTAGATCTAGTTTCAATTTTTTGAGGAACCTCCTCACTATTTTCCAGAGCGGCTGCACCAGTTTGCATTCCCACCAACCGTGCAAGAGGGTTCCATTTCTCCATGTCCTCTCCAGCATCTATAGTCTCCTGATTTGTTCATTTTAGCCACTCTGACTGGCGTGAGGTGATATCTGAGTGTGGGTTTGATTTGTATTTCCCTGATGAGGAGTGACGTTCAGCATCTTTTCATGTGCCTGTTGGCCATCTGGATGTCTTCTTTGGAGAAGTGTCTATTCATGTCTCCTGCCCATTTCTTCACTGGATTATTTGTTTTTGAGCATGGAGTTTGGTGAGTTCTTTATAGATTTTAGATACTAGCCCTTTATCTGATATGTCATTTGCAAATATCTTTTCTCATTCTGTCGGCTGCCTTTTAGTTTTGTTGACTGTTTCCTTTGCAGTGCAGAAGATTTTTATCTTCATGAGGTCCTAATAGTTCATTTTTGCTTTTAATTTCCTTGCCTTGGAGATGTGCTGAGTAAGAAATTGCTGCGGCTAAGGTCAGAGAGGTTTTTTCCTGCTTTCTCCTCTAGGGTTTTGATGGTTTCCTGTCTCACATTCAGGTCCTTCATCCATTTTGAATTTATTTTTGTGAATGGTGTAAGAAAGTGGTCTAGTTTCATTCTTCTGCATGTTGCTGTCCAGTTCTCCCAGCACCATTTTTAAAGAGACTGTCTTTCTTCCATTGGATACTCTTTCCTGCTCTGTCAAAGATCAGTTGGCCATACATTTGTGGGTCCAATTCTGGGGTCTCTATCCTATTCTACTGCCATGACTCTCACTCTTAACAATTTGTTTCTAGTGAATTAGTGACTTTTTAAATGGTGAGATAATGTACTTTTGAACTATAATCTGGGAGAATTCTTTGAAGCCTTTGAAATTTATTTTCTCCAAAGAGTAGTCAGTATTTGCTTCTGGCAGACAGTATTTGCTTCTGGGAGTATTGTTAATCTAGGATTACTTTAAATAATGTTTTCAAGTTATGGTTTTTTGGTTTTGGGTTTTGTTTAGTTTACTTTTGTTTCTTGAGAATCACATAGGCAGCATGGATTCTGACCAGCCCAAATGAGTAAAAGAACTGGGGTTATGAATTGTCAGGGGAGTTACTTCCCTCATTCTGCTCTATGCAGAGCTAAGGTGTATGTCACTACTTTCTGCTTCTGGGGACCTAGGTTGGTTGGTTGGTTTCTTTGTTATGAGGCAGGCAAATTAATCGGTGAATATGGTGTCCTTTGAAATATTTAGCTTTATGTAGGAATTTCTTATTTAACCTCCAGTCTTGTTTTGATCTTAGGCTTTGTCTTGTGCCTATTTCTCACTTATAACTCAGATTCTGGGCTTTAAAAGATAGGCATATCATCTGAGGAGAAACCTCCTTATAGATGCCCTTGATTTTCTTCTAGCTCAGTCATCCATTAAAGGTTTTTTTTAAATAAGCAACCAGCATTCTTATTTGTGTTATGCATAAGAGTCTCAATTAATATTCATCATTGTTTGATATTATCTGAATATCAGCATTGACCAACATTCATCAACAATGAGAATTCAATGCATTCTTATTATACACTAGACACTTTGCTAGACATTGGGGAATATCGAAATAAATGAAGACAAACCAGAACAAAACAGCATCTGACCTAATGGAGCCTGTAGTATTGCTAGTAAAAATGCCATTTTAAAAAAAAGGTAATTAAACAAAATGTGATCAGTGTGGTGAGTTATGACATTTGCATTTTGACTGACCTTAAATAGCTAGTCCATATCACTGATCTAAAAGCCTTTATAGTAAGTAAATATGTACATTGAAGTACCCTAGAAGCTATCTGAAACCATATGCTGATGGTAAGTCTGGCAAATATCAGTGAACCTAGAATGGCTGACCACATACCGTCTAAGAAATCCTGATACATAACTTTTATTTTTTAATGCTTATTTTTAAACAAGAGAGCAGGAGAGGGACACAGAGAAAGGGAGATACAGAATCTGAAGCAGGCTCCGGGCTCTGAGCTGTCACCACAAAGCCCGACATGGGGCTAGAGCACACAAACCATGAGATCATGACATGAGCTGAAGCCAGGCACTTAACCAACTGAGCCACCCAGGTGCCAGATACATAACTTTTAAAAAATGCTTCATTTAAGAGGCAGAATGCTAAGAAATCTTAATGTATAACTTAAAAAGAAAAACAACAAAAAAGGTTGCATTTAAGGGGAAGTTAATCAATTAAGAAGACAAAGGCAAAATGTTTTCTTTATTGGAGGTGAGATGGTTCAGTGAGACAACTGCAAAGTCGGAGAAGAGGGGCCACTCCAAAGGGCATCAGAAAAGGGGAAGACAAGCAGAGGCCCCATGCCAGATGACTGTCATTATCATTGTAGAACATATATCACCTGGTTAGTGCCAGCAAAGAAAGAAGTAAGACCACAAGGGGCCTATAAAGGAATCCTGTGGAATTGTAGTTGAAAGTCCCTGCTTCCAGCCAAGAGCTGGAGTCACCAGATGTCCACCTTCTAAAAGGAGAAATCTGTGTGAGTGGGGCCCCAGGGATTCGCACCAATGATATTTGAACTTAGTTGACAGAATTCTCTCCAAAGACTCTCAGATATCCAGGGCGCCTCCATTTTCTCTTTCTTTCCCCTAATTATTCTTAACATGCAAAATCAAAATCTTAACAAGCACCTAAATATATGACAGAGTTTTTTTTAAAGTGTAGTTTGTTGCAAAAAGAAACCTAAAGGGCTTTTATTCCTTTTTTTTTTAAGTCCTGTTTTGTGGTGATTCTGCTGTTTTTCAAATTATTTTGGAGACTTAAAAGTGAAAGGAGACGTACAAATTTAATAAACTGAAACATAATTCTGTATGGCTGAACGGAGGACAGATATGGTGTGACACAAGAGGTACTTGTATTTTAAAAATTGTTACTAAACATTTCTTGAATTCCAAAAGCATTCCAAGTACAATGTACACTTTCTGATAACACAGTTTACAATATGATGAAAAGACAAAAAATGGCAAATCTGTGAAGGTCAGTAATACATGAGTTGCTTAGGGCAGGTTTCAGTAACTCTGTAGCTGCAATGAGATCATTATTTGAAAAAAAATTATTTCTATCGAGTGCATAATACTAAAAGATAACATCTTCCAGAATAAAGATAATTCAGTTGGGACGAATTCTTGAATCATGCGCTGTATTTAAAAGTTCTCAATTTAAAAGTTTCAGAATTGGAAACCATCTGAGAAACAATCTATTTTTCTTCTATTCCCTTCTTTTTATCAATGAAAACAGTCTCATTAAGTGACTTTATAGAGGCTGCATTGAAATTCTATGAAAAAATAAGTTTTAAATATACAAGCAACTCACTCAAACACGCAGTCGCTAAAATTGGGGGGTATTCGGCCACTCAATAGAAAATAAAAAGCTCTCTTCTTGAGCAGGAGTTTTGTATTGACACTGAGACATGCACTAGAACAGGTATTGTTTGGGGAATTTAAAGTAACTAAAAGAATGTAAGCGCCAGAAAGGAACTCAAAATGCAAGTACTTGAGGCTACAGAGACTGAATTCCAACTGGATATGTAGTTAGGTATATTACAAAGAAAAAAAAAACTGATCTCAGAAAGAAAGAAGGAAAAAAAGAGGACACACTTATAGACTTCACAGATGTGGGCTTTTCTTGCCAAGAACGTGCCTTTCAACAATAGGATAAGGCTTGTGATGCTTGGTTTCATGGCAATCACTTGAAATTAAATTATCAGCTGAGCCAACAAGAGGAATCAGATCAAACAAATTTTGATTCAGTGTTCATCAGATAGCTAAATTGCATTCAAAATGACACTATTATCTTTGTTTGCCAAACTAGTGTTGAAAAAATGAAAGATTAAGAACATGTATTTTGTAATCATTTTCTTAATGAAAGATATAACAACACTAAAAATACTATGTCTGAGATCCATGGTGGGAATTTAAATTGTGGGTCCTATCAAAAACCTAGGAAAAAAAATCTTTCCAATTCCTATCACCAAACCCTATCTTTATCAGGCCACCTGAAAGGAATAACTTGTATTTTAAAAAGTTCTAACTTTCTTCTTCTTTCCGTTTATCTATGACATGTGCATTCCCCTGCTGAAAAAGCTGAGATCGCTATTATTTAAAAACCAGTAAGATATGAAAGACATGGTTCATGCTTGAAAACAGAGATTTTGATTTGTGATTGATTGCTGGATAAAATTTCCTGAGATTTTAAGAAAAATTACAAAGAAACAAATCTGAAATAGTCATTGTGGAGTCCATCATTTGAATCTTGAATGATTTACCAAAATGTTTTCTTTTTTCTTTATCACCTAAAGAAAATACCTGTTACATTAACAGAAAAAGTATTTACTTGAGGATTTATGCTTCATTATTCTTAATAATAGGGAAGGGAGCCCATCACAAATAAAAGAAACAAAATCAAAAGCTCATGTTTTGTCATTCATTTCTAAAATCTTCCTCTGCAATTATGCCAAAATCTAAAATCATTCTGTTGACCTCCTTTTGCCCTCCGACTAGCCATTCCTAGAAGTCATGAGATACCAAGCCATGTTAGAAGGGTGCTGGGAACAGCGTGTTGTATGACTCAGGACATCACAGGCTCAATATTAGTGAAGAGGAATAATAGCCCAAAGGGTGCTTTGGAGTCCAATGAGTGCACAGGTGGTTTCCAACATGGAAAAGCAATGTTAGGAGCTTTTCTTGCAGAGCCACTGAGGTGCTCCTATGTCACACCAGCTCCTACACCAAATCTTAAGGCAGTAAGATACACTCGCATCACCCGAGGGCCTGGCTGCCTTTGCCCCAAGCAAATCTTACAGAATAGTCTCAGACTCTTCCCTAGATAGTGTTTGGGTGACACAACACTGTGTGCTGTGTATCAGTTTGTTTCCTCTATGTCCTTTGCTCCTACCTGAAGCCTTACTCCACCAGGTAACCCAGTTTCCCTCCATTTTTGCTTTTGTCCAGAGGTTGATCCTGAACTCAATTAATCATGGAAACACTTGCTACAAGGCTTACATTGTGTTTTTTTTAGATGTGCATTACTTGTCAATTTTTGAAATCAGATGCTTTTGCACAGTGTCAAGGTATTGTGTCCCTCTATGCCCCTCCCCTATTAATTACAAAGCAAAAACAAAATAAAATAAAACAAACAAAACCTTTATAGTGGAAAAATCTAGGAAATGGCACCTGATCCAGGTAAATGAGATTGACCATTACTAGTAAAAAGACCTATCAACATAATGTCAGAGATTAAATTCTAGAAGTTAGTTGAGGGCCAATCCTCAAGACAGGCCTTTCTTTGGAAAGTGCAAGTTTTGAGCAGCTCATGCCTGGGGAGTCAATGCTTTCTTGCAAAGTGGAAAAACTAAACAAATCTGCTAAACAAATCTGTAGCTTATAGTATAGGACCCAGGTTAATTTTCAAGAGATAATTATATCATGGTTGTAAAAAGTTAAAATCAGAGGAATGTGGGTGTAATGAGTTGAATAGTGACCTTCAAAAAAGATAGGTCCAAGTTCTAACTCTGAATACTTATAAATGTGACCCTGTTTGTGAAATAAGGTCTTTGCATAGAATTGGCCCCACTTCTCTCCAAGGACAGGACAAGTTCCAGAAAATATCTAAGCAACCCCCACCCCCAGTGTCTCTAGTGTCTGTCCTCCAGGTGGGAGGTCGCATTACTAGGTCCCTCTCCTACCTCTTGATGTGTTGCCTTGAGTTTCTGAGATTTGAGTGACATGCCTCGAACATGAGACTTGGAATATGTCAGTTGCACCTGCCCACCTCAAATATCCTACCCGTGGAAGACACTGAGCATCACAGAGCTGAAGCAGCATCTTTGTTTATATACTGGAGAAAGGTCGGTTTCTGTAAACAATTCACTAAGAAACAAAAAGATCTCCCCACATAGATTTTTTCATACTTCACTTAAACTTTTATTTTTTTTTTTAAATTTTTTTTTCAACATTTTTAATTTATTTTTGGGACAGAGAGAGACAGAGCATGAACGGGGGAGGGGCAGAGAGAGAGGGAGACACAGAATCGGAAACAGGCTCCAGGCTCCGAGCCATCAGCCCAGAGCCTGACGCGGGGCTCGAACTCACGGACCGCGAGATCGTGACCTGGCTGAAGTCGGACGCTCAACCGACTGCGCCACCCAGGCGCCCCAATACTTCACTTAAACTTTTAAAAAGTGTATGTCTTTTAAGAAATTAAACACGTACTTTTATTTTAACCATGATTTTGTGACATGTATTTATTATTTGTTAAAATAATCTTGCAAAATTCTGTAAGAAATGGAATTATAAGAATAGAAGTATTTTCAGCCACAGTAGGATATAAATATCTCCCCTAAATATAGGCTTTTCAAAAAGGCCTTTCCTGAGTATTTGTAGATTTTGTACTTTCAGAAATTTCAATAGGAGTTAACAAAAGTTAAACCATTGCTGCTTGCTAAAAGAAAGAAACACCTTTCCAGGAAAACCTATGAACATGTGTTTGAGGAATAAGCTGAATGGGAAAGGAGATGCAGAGAGATGTGTAAGAATTAAATATGTAGGCCATCACTTTCAGTAAATATGTATCTGGATGGCTTTGTCTTGATCACAGTTACCGAGTCATCCCAAAGGGAGAAAAAGGGCATTTTTTCCATTTTTCTTCCTTCTAGGTGGTCCCTTTCATCATCTGTCTTTGGTCCCAGGTACAATTGAGATGTTTTTGGAGAATGTAGCTTGATGCAAGTTGAATATTTGCTCAAAAAACCCATAGGTAAAAAAAAAAATCCCATAGGTAGATAGATATAACTCCTCATGGACATTTGTATCAATAAGAATAATTCACCCATCTATTAAAGAAATATTTATTGAGTTCCACCATATACAAGGCACTGTTCTAACAGTTAATACCACCATCAAAGGCCCTTGCTTGCTAATTACAGAGAATACTTGAAATAAATAAAGAGGAGAGGGCTGTGGGAAAATGGGAAAAATAGGTGAAGGGGAGTAATACATAAAAGCTTCTAGTTATTGAATGAATAAATCACAGGAATAAAAGATACAGCATAGGGATTATAGTCACTGATATTGTAATAGTGTTGTGTGGTGACAGACAGTAGCTATGCTTGTGGTAAGCACAGCATAGTATATAGACTTGCTGAATGATTACACTGTACACCTGAAACCAATGTAACAGTGTGTGTAAACTATACTTAAAAAATATGAAGGAAGGAAGGAAGGAAGGAAGGAAGGGGAAAAGAAAGAAGGAAAGAAAGAGAAGGAAAGAACAAGCTGGATTGAAGATAGAGAATGGGGAAGGAGCTTACTATTTACCATATTTAATCATGGAAGTTTCACTAAGGAGAAAACATTTAAGCAAAGCCCTGAAGGATGGGGAGAAATTAACCATTTTATTTATTTATTTATTTATTTATTTATTTATTTATGAATATGAAATTTATTGTCAAATTGGTTTCCATACAACACCCAAGTGCTCATCCCAACAGGTGCCCTCCTCAATGCCCAGAAATTAACCCTTTAAAAACAAAAATAAGAAAACAAACAGAATACAGAAGATATAAGAAAGAATTTAGCAAGGAATAGGTAATATTAACAATGATAACAAGAATAGCTAATATTTAGTAAATACTGAGCATTCTTGAATGGTCATTACATATATCATCTCTTTTAATCTTCCAAATAATTCTGTAGGAGAATTATCCCAGTTATAAGTAAATTTATGCCAGTTAAGTAAATCCTCTAAGATCGCAGAGAACATAATTAGCAGGGTTGGACTTTGTTCTTTTTTTTTATGAATATAATTCATTGTCAAATTGGCTTACATACAATACCCAGGGCTCATCCCAACAAGTGCTCTCCTCAATGCCTAGCACCAATTTTCCCTCTCCCCTACCCGCCCCCCCCAAACAACCTTAGCTTGTTTTCTGCATTTAATAGTCTCTTGTGGTTTGCCTCCCTCCCTCTCTGTTAGTATCTACTGGCAGGGTTGCAATTTGAACGCAGATCTGTCCACTTGCAAACACTGCCCAGAATCTACCTGACTCCAATTTGTAATAAAATCTCACTGACCAGTGAGAACCCTGTACACATTTCCACCTCCTAGAAGTATCTCCTCCTCTTCCATATTTATCTAATCCTACCCACCCTCTAAACTCAACTCAGGTACAACCTTCTCTATGCTTTAATAATAATAATAATAATAATAATAACCCATTTCCAGACCTCATCATTATATAACATTTAGTCTTTATAATACCACATAACCAGGATCCTTAGACAAAGGTTACATAGTGGTTCCCAAACTTTGATGTGTACAAGTATCCCCTGAAGGGCGTGTTAAGAGAAAAATTGTTGTTCCCATCCCCCCAGTTTCTGACTCGGTGGGCAAAGAGGAGGACCTGAGAATTTGCCTTTCCAACGAGTTCAAAGAGATGCCGATGCTGCTGGTCTGCTGATTCTTTGAGAATCACTATGTTAAGTAACTTGGCCAAAGTGACTCAGCCAACAAAATGGCAGAATCAGCTGGGATTTGTATTCAGGTACATGAGCGTCCAAAATGTGTGTTCTTAACTGGTATACTACTACTAATATGCTCTGCTCCAATAGGGTTTTTGGTGAACGTCAAGTATTTGGCACATAGTGAACTTCATACTGTTTGTTGGCTTATTTTCCATCCCTCGAATCAGAGCTCATTATAAGCTCCCTTGGTAGCCCAGCTTACAGCACTGTTCTACATAACCACGATGCTGTGTAAAGGTTGGCTGGCTGTCGTCATCTCCCTTTCTGCTTGATTTAGGTTACTTTGACTATAAGCATTCACAACTTGCTCAGGCTAGCTTCTGCCATGGAGGTTTGTTCTAAGGATATGTGTGACGATAAGAGGGAATTCGGGCAGGAATCTAAGCCTGGAATCACTGATACTGGATCTAGTGGTGTTCTGGACTCCAGGCAGCTTTGGGTATGTCAGCCACATTATCATTTCAAAGCTATTCTGAATAAGTCTGTTTCCTTTTGCATCAATCGACTTTCATTCCTATTGCTGCCTAGTGGATTCTTTTCATTTTCTCAGGTCAATTCCTGAGAGAAAAGCAACTGATAGGTCAAGATGATTACTACTGTTCCCATCTGGATAGTGCCTTTCGTGCTTGACAAAGTAATGGGCTTATTAAGCACCACGTACAGATGGGCAGCTGTTGGGTCAGGTGCCCATCCGTGGTCCGGTCAGTCGTGGTCACCTGGGAAGGGCCTCAGGGCCAGAACGTGGCTAGCCGTGGCTGCACTTAGCAAGAGCTGTGGGCACAGTCCATGTGATTGGCATGTGTGGTACAAAAATTACTTTCTACCACGTCTCCTCCTTGTATTATTTCTAATCATATAAAGTATTCAAGTAAATGACATGAAGACTTTATAAATATATTCTGCGGTTCACAGAGTTTTCTTTTCTTACATCTTTTTGTTCATTAATTCTTTGATGCGATTTCTCCTGTAGTTTTACATGTAATATTATATTCTCAATGGAGCATTGTAATAGAGCTATAAAGAATGAGAAATAACAGTAGAGAACTATGAACCCCTTATCCCAGAATGTGAGAATAGCATCTTAATCCCATATCTCAGAGGGTGAGAAAAGATATGGGAGGGAAATTCTGTTTTAGGTAAAACGACACTGACAGTCTCATAAATTCAACTGTCTGCTTGTGTTTGCTCTCTTGGCAGAGCCAGAGTGTAATAATTGAAACCTTTTATTCTTCAAACAAAACCTATATTTTCCAAAAAACTTGGACAGAGATTTTGTTTTACCTTGGATAGTTTATACATTCTTTTAATTTTTTTCTTTTTTCCTTCAAATAGAATACCATATATTAAGTTTCCAGAGTCAGTTAGGCAAACATATAAGATTTAAACCAACCTTACATTTCTAAAATATTTGTATCTTAAGAATTGCTACCATTATTAACCCACTAAAAAAATCCAGACATTTTTTTTTTAAAGCAAGGGTCCCAGCTGTGATTTTATTTGCTGGTTGCTGCCCTGAAATTCATGAAGACCTAACTCAAATTTCAGAATTTCATTCATCCATAAAACAGGGGCTCAGAATGACTTGTCTCCTGAAATCAGTTACTAAACTAATATACTTTATTGACTTTCCTGTTCAAATTCCTCGTCCAACATAGGAGTGTCCTGCTTTGGGGATTATCTCTATCCTACCCTCTTTATTTTCAGGAACTCCTTAGAGCTTACTCATTCTTCTTTTATTTATTGGCCTTGAAATTTTTTTTTTTCTTTATTGGGCTCAAATTTCTACAGGTTAGAGCCTGGCTACTTTACCTTGGAAATGATTATAAGAATTCCATTTTTAAAACTTCTGTGCATTTGTGTGTATGTGTGTGTGTGTGTTTAACTTTATAGATAAGGGGCAAGATGCACTTGTTCATTCAGTTATTTCCAAGCAGGGGTTGGGTCATACAAGGAATTAGTTCACGATGCAGGAGGATTGTTAAATGTATGTGGGTTTAGTGAATGCTCTTATTCATTGCCACAAACATACTTCATAAATGAATTTTTTGAAAACATGTTTTAAAGTTTGGAAAACTTAAGGAGAGAGTAGCCTCTTCCAACTGTGAGACATAATTTTCTGAAAGTAGTCAAGAAAAAAAATTTCCATAGCATTAAATTCAGTCACAACCAAACAAAACTGCATCCTTCCAATTCTTGTCTGACCCTGGGGACAGTCCTGGGCTCTACCTTCCTCTAAAAGGCCAGCAGAACAGAACAATGTGTCTGTGTGACTAGTCAGAGGCAGCCTTGAAAAGAAATTAATAGTCTCAAATACACGTCATTCTTAATGACTTAATGACTGGGTGGCTCAGTCGTTTGAGCATCCAACTCTTGATTTCGGCTCAGGTCATGGTCCTAGGGTCATAGGATTGAGCCCCACGTCAGCTCCATGCTGAGTATGGAGTCTCCTTGGGATTCTCTCTCTCTGCCCCTCTACCCCTTCCCCCTGCTCGCTCCCTCTCTCTAAAATAAAATTTAAAAATTTGTAAAAATGACATCATACTGAGCAAATGCCTCTATGAGAACATACAGAATCCAGTCAGCACTAAAAGATATGTTTTTCATCTGCTACTTAAAACAAAACGTAGAAACTTAATTTTATGATACCTGTAAAAGTTTCCTCTCTTTTAGGAGGCATATTATGACCAGCAACAAATTCCATGAAACTCTTTATAGGAGGTGGGGGCCAGTGTGAACATCTGGATTCCCTCTGTATCATCAAAAGGCCCTGGGCTCAGCCTCTTAGGAACTTATTTATTCATTTTTCCAGTCAACCATGAGATGAGAGAGAGAGAGAGAGAGAGAGAGAGAGAGAGGTGGAAAAGGGTGAGAAAAATGACTTTTATATGATTAAAATTTCTTTCTATAAGAATGAATGATTATGATCAAGTAAAAATAAAGAAGAGAATAAGGAAGCAGAATTGGAATGTCGTGGAAAGACAACAAGATCTATTTCTTCAATTATACAATGAAGTTGCTTCTTGGTCTTTATTTCTTCGGGTACATACGTGAGTCAGAACGGAGTATAAAAATCATTCTGTTTACAAAGAGTTGGATCTTTAGTGGATTCCACCCCACACCCCCAATCTGTTCCTAGCTCTTCCTCATTGGGCTTGAAACAAGAACTCAAAGAAAGATGACCTGTTTTAAATTGCAGAGAATTAATGATCTCATGTCACCTTACTTATGACCCAGCTGAACTTTAATTACTCAGTTCTGCAATTCTCAAAGCTGGCATGTAGAAGAATACATTATAGAGAGCGGGGAACATTTCATAGGAGTCTCTGCGTCTAACTTTGCACTGTGTAATTTAGCTTCAATTAACTTCAGGGGGCTAACGGAACGGAAGAGGCAAGCTCTATAATTTCCAACACAGTTTCAAAATACAGATCACATTCAGAAAACCTTTTTGTCTAATAGTTTTGCCCCCTCCTAAGACTGCCAAGCTAGTACTGGTCATTTTTTGCTCTTTTCTCCCTAACAATATTAAGAATATCTGAGGCTTGCTTTTCCTGCTGCTGACCCGACAGAGACAAGTAAATAGGAGTAACTTGGGTGACAGTATCTGAGAATTATCGGTGAATTCTGGGTGAAAGTGAGTGAAAACCATTCATTCTACAGAGGAGTATGCATTAAACCGGTGCCATTTTACCTATAGCAGAAATATGTTATTACCTTTCTGTCAAAGCCTCTCGAGACATATAAATCAGACCTGAATACTAGAAAAACCTAACAGTACTAGTTATCACTTAAGGAGGATGTCCTCTGTGCTGCAGGAATTGTATTAGGCACTTTACAAAATTCTCACCACTCTGCAACCCTATGCCCTATTCCTCTTTCCAGATGAGGACGTTGAGGCTGAGAAATGAAGGAAGTTTCTCGTGATTGCCAAGCTTGTAACAGCACTGAGGCCCATGTCTGCTTCACTACAAAGCTGAACTGGTTGTCTGTTCTTGCTTCAAGAAACATTAGCATATGACATCAATAACCAAATAAGAGTAATTTACATTGGTGGTTAAGACAATCTTGATGGAGCTGGGGGTAGAATTTCCATTCACTTTCAAACCAGAGGGAATAATACAACCTTTATTTTCTTAATATAGTCCTTGCAGGAGATTAGATTATATCCTCATTACTAGAGGTTAAACCTGCTTTTAGGAAAGATGCAGTTCACTCTTGAAAAACTCTAAAGCATACAGAGAAACTTAAGCTTTGCTTTCAAAGACCCATTCAACTATGCATACACAATTTAGGTTCCAATATTTGACATCCTTCTTTTTCCAATCTATCCTCAAAACTTTCTTTTACTCTAATTCCTTACCCCACCTCACCATATTTTCGAAACAGCTTAGGCTTTTAGGCAAATTAAATTCCCTTTAGACTATGCAAAGCTTTCATTATTTTGCCTAGACCTTTTTCTGTCCATAACAAGAATAAAACAGCAGGAATTTAATTCCTGTTCAGTTTGGCCCACGTCCAGGTTGGTGATATTCCACCCCCGCCCCTGCCCTTTCCATTGTTGTTAAACGCAATAGACTCACAGAACCAGACCTTGGCGGGACAGCACCACTTCCAATCTGAAACAGCTGCAGCAGTGTTAGCACAATTCTATTTCTAATGATTAATAGCAAGTTTCTGAAAGGATAAAAGATTAGCCAACAAATCCCTAGGATTTCTTTGGATCCCCCAAATTCAACATTATCCAAATTCTGTATTTTCTCCTAATACTCTTCTAGGCATATGTATTACAAATAAAACATAACAACAAATTATGTTCTCCTTCAACCTATGTTAAATATTTATTTTATTTATTTAAAAAAAATTTTTAGGGTTTATTTATTTTTGAGAGAGAGAGAGAGAGAGAGAGGAAGAGCATGAGCAGGGGAGGAGCAGAGAGAGAGAGGGAGACACAGAATCTGAAACAGGCTCCAGTCTCTGAGCTGTCAGCATAGAGCTGGACGTGGGGCTCAAACTCACAAACCATGAGATCATGACCTGAGCCGAAGCTGGATGCTCAACCGACTAAGCCACCCTGGCGCCACATCCTATGTTAAATCTTTAATGACTTACTTATGAATTATCAATCTAGAGATGATAGGAATTGCACTTTTACTGGTGAAAAAACATTCAAAATTATTCTGTAGAAGTTCTTAATGGCTACGGAGCTTAATGATCATCCTTGAAATGAGACATTTGTTTCAGTCCATCAATCTGTACAAGAATCAAAAGGAATCTAGTGGTAGTAACTCTTCAAGAAAGAAGAGAATACACTCTATTTCCATGTTAATTCACTAAGTCTACAGAGAAATCTTTTCAGTGACATGCCTGTATCTTGACTGCCAATATATAAGAATATTATGTAAAACAATTCATATTTAGAGACATTGTAATACTGTGTAAGAGATCACTAAAATATACCAAGATCTTTTAAACTCTATTCATTAAAGGAATTTTATGAGCAGAGATCGTGCAAGAACCTTGTGCCTCTAAATTAACACAGAGCTACTAAGTAATGGACTCAGGATTTGAACCCAATTCTGTCTGACTCCAAATCTTATGCTTTTAATGTTGAGTGAAGGCATGTACATAACTCACTATGAAAGGAGGCAGAAAATAAAAATTATGAAAGAGGCATACAAATCAGAGAACAAAATGGTCACATTAAATTGGAAGATATGATGGACATAGGAAGTGGTGAGCTGGACCATGTAGGATGGAAAAGACTAGAAGTTATGAGAAGAGTCTGTGTAAGGGGTAATCCAAAGTAATGGTCCAAAAAAAAAAAAAAAAAGCCTGAAAAGAAAGTGAATACTAGAAGGATGTGGCTTGGAAAGAAAGAGTTCTTGCTATCTGTTATGCTCTGGTGATAGAGGGTGCTAGAGAGAAACTGTGTGGCTGCAAGAGGGTGAAGGAATTTTTTCCTTCCTGTTTACTGTGTTTGTCAGGGTAACCCCAACAATGCTACTTCAGTTGCTGGCAACCATTAGCTCCTGGAGGAACAGCAAACTGATTTCAGTTTCTACCTCCTTACACTCTTCCAGAAACACTAACACTACAGCCAGCCAGAATCTACTCTGCACATGTGTGGAGCCAAGCTCTCTATGGAGCCCCATCTCTGAACTTCTGAGCTCAATATTCCAACCTTTTGTTTTTGCTTCTTCCTGCAGTTATTTCTTGCGTGATACCTGAATTTTCCATTTTTGACTTTCCAGTTCTTCAATATCTGGTTAATCACTATATTGAAGCTCTCTGTTAAAATATGGTTGCTGCCTCCTGAACATACGTTGGTTAATGCACATCCTTCATGTGCTAATGCCCAAAACAACCAATGGTGAGAAAAACAGAATGACCATAATATGCTTATTATTGATAGACATTTAATTTTGCAAATGGAGAAGTGCTCATGAAGTACATATGTGATCAATATCTGAAAAAAATTATGGGGTAGTATTCTGTTAGCAAAGAGGAAGATGATAAAGGCTCTTAGGGAGACAAGTAATAGGGACAGACACAGAAGATAAGTAAAGAAGTGAAGAAAGAGAGAAGAACATTCTAGAAAGAAAAGAAGTTGCACGTGGGAGGGACCCGAGTTGGGAGAGACCAAGATTTATTCAGGAAACTAAGGGAAGTACCATATAGCTAGAGTGGAAAAAAGGATAGAGAAGGGAAAATCAGATGAAGCTGAAGAGGTCAGATCCAGGAAGGAAAGGATTTAGATGGCCTGAGATTAGAGTTCAGAGTTTAGGAAAACTGGTTGTGAAATTTATGGAAACAGGTATGTTAGGAAAAGAGAAGAAAAGTAAGATTCATGTTATGTTCAACATAAGGGGTTTACTACTGCAGGACCACGTAATTTTAAACTCGTTATGGGAAGTCTTGACCCAAGTCATCAACTTCAAGGCAATGAGGAAGCCATTAGAACAGAAAATAGAGAAAAGAGGAAAACTAAGGGCAAACTTTGGAGAATATCTATGTTTTAATGGTGTGAGAAAGGGGATTGTAGTCAAAGAGTGGAAATGGAGAAGAGGCTGAATACTTCCTAAGAATGAGTAGGTCAAAAACAAATATTATCAGTGAATGAATATGAAGAAGTGGAGAGACAGAATTAAGGAGGTTAGATAACCATGAAGGTGGCATGTCAAAGGGGCAAGAATTTGATATTGAAGTCACTGATGAAAACAACAGGGGATGAGATAGAGAGGAGATTTACAAACTAAAGTCACTGAGTGAGGAGAGTTTTCCTGAAGGTGGCAGATGGCTAAGATGAGAATGTGATGCACAGTATGAGGTCTGATGGATAGTCATGGGATGGTGACTGATCACTGGTAGGGAGGATCAAGGGGTATGTAGTTTACTCTTCACCCAAAATACCTATTGTTAACTGACAAGTAGTTTAAAAGACCCCAGAGTTCACTGTGACTCTTAAGCCTAAGGAGTAGAGATCATGTGGGAAAAAGAAACAATGGATATTTATTTAGGTAAACACTGCAGCTGGTGATCTTACTGAGTCTTAATACTTAATTCAATAGCACTTCCTTCAGTATTTCTTCTTTCAGTGTTTTTAACAGTGTTCTTGATATCTATTGCTAGGTAAAAAAACTACCCCAAAACTTAGTGGCCACAACAACCACCTTATTCTATCTCATGATTATGTGTGATAGAAATCCAAGCAAGATGCGACTGTTGAGTCTTTCGCTCCATTTGGCATCAACTAAGGGCAGGACAGATCTGGAGAATCTCAGATGTCATTCTAGTATGGGTGGCTGGATAGCTGGCCTCAGCTGGGCACTTCTCCATCATTATTCAGTCTCAGGATCTCTTTGCATGTTTTCTTCAAAGAAGTCGATTTCTTATATGGTGACTCAAGGCTCCAAGAGTGCATGTTTCAGAGGCCAGGCAAATGCTGCAACCTTGTCCTGGAATGGGCCTTCCAATTCATCTACTGCTTGAGTAAGTCACAAAGGCCAGTGGAAACAAAGGTAGTGGAAAAATACATTCCACCTTCTCATAGGAAGAATAGCAAATTGGTGGCCAACTTTTATCTACAACACCAAGTTAAGTTTTCAGTGCCTTGTTCCTTTATCCATACTTCACTGGACAAGAAGTTATTCTCAGGGTTGTGTAAGTTATTCAAAGAGAAAGCAGCATGAGATGGAACTGATATCAAGGGACAAAGTGGTATTTCTGGCTCTGTTATGAGCTGGGTTGCTTTAAGCAAAGCACTAAACTTTTCTGCACCTTTTTGCTTATTTCTCAAATAACTTTAATGTATAAACTTCTTAGGATTCTTATAAGGATGATATGACCATTGATATAAAAGGTATTGACAATAATGAGCTCACATTATGCAAAGCGTAAGCATTATTTGCTGGTGTCATTGAGATCATAATGAATCCTGATAGTTCAGTTGTGAGAAGCACCTATTTCCTAAATGTGAACTAGAATGAATCCTGAGGGGCAAGTGAAGGGCTGTCATCAAGGGTTCTAGATATCTGAATATTTTATAAACACTTGAAAAGGGCCTCTTCGGGTCTTCTGACAAAAGCTGCATGCATGACCACTGCTTCTCTAAGACAGTCCCTCCAAATGGAAGAATTACATGATGAGAATTAACGGCAAGTTGGCTTTTCTTAAGAGAGGCCTAATGTGTCTCTCCACGTGGACAATAATTTCTGAGATTAATGTCATAAAGACTCAGGCCCAAACTCCAGGTCAACAAGAACTTCTAACAGTGGAAGGTATTAAATTGATGAGTAGCTCCCCTTTTGACAGAGAAACTGGTTTAAACCTGAACCATTTTAACAATATCAAATATACTATTTAACATGCTCATTATTAAATAAAAATAATGGCACACCATATAACCTTACTCTTGAAGCTGTTTTTCACTATGGTTTAGTATTTGTCCTAGACTGTTCTTTTTCTGACAATCCAAAGAGCCTTATTTTAAATATGAGGGATCCTACTATGAGGTAGTTTCCCAGAACGGTGTAGGTTCTGGGATATCACCTAGGATCCTTGTTAAAGTGCCATACTTACTGGCTGCAGCTCTTGAGAGTCTGAATCAGTAGGTCTGAGGAGAAACCCAGACATCAAAATGTTTTTTTGTTTGTTTGTTTTTTGTTTTGTTTTGCCTTGTTTTGTTTTTACTACAGCACAAGGTGATAATGATGCAGGGGCTTTACATGGGAGAAACTTTGCCTGAAGTTAGGTTGAATGGGTAAAAGGAAGATGTAAAAAGTATAAAGAGATAATGTCACAATGAGCCCTTAAGTTCCCACAAATATTAATTTGAGGCAAAGGGGGTATTACTGTGCTTTCTGAGACTCCTCCTTTAATCGTATGTAGTATTACTGGTTACTGCTAGGGGCCTCTGAGTTCGTTTAGTGCAAAGCCTTCATTTTAAAGAGCAAACATCCCCCCCAACTCATGTTCTTCCTGTGTTTCCAAAGCATCTCATACTCTCCTTTGTCACAGCACCTTCCATCCTGAGGAGTAACTAACTGGCTACGAACAACTGTCTCTCCCACTAGACTATAATCACCTCAATAGATGGAAACTTTCTCCTTCATTATGCATTTCTTAAGATCTGTCACTGTTCCAGGCATTTAGTGTTAAACAGATGCACGTATAGATGAAAATGATTAAGACCAGAGAACTTAAATGTCCTGTCTGTGGTTTCCAGGGATGAAAGACACAGATCCAGTCTCAGCCTGCAACCCAATGTTCTTACAACTACATGTTGTTGTTCAAGGGCTTTCTCATATAATGCATAAAATGCCTGGCACATTATAAGTGCCCACTGGCAAATAGTCTGTCTTATTTTATTTTTATGTGAAGTAAAAGAAAATAGTGTACAGAACAGTAATTAAGATCCTGAAGCTTTAAATCAGAAAAGCTGGTTTTCATGTATGGAATAGAGAATACCAAGTCCTTTAGTAACTAGTTACGACACTTCACGAAAGTTATTCAACCTCTCAACAAGACTTTCTTCTCATATAGAAAGAGAAATAATCTTAATCATAGAATTGTTTATATAATAAATGAATCAAATACATAAAGCATTTATGGCAGTGCCTGTTATACAGTAAGTGTGCGATAAGTTATTATTATTTCAGATGAAAAGAACGTTATAAGCCGCTGCAACTCAGTGCTATGCTTTGTTTACACAACTGAAAAGACATACTGAAATATTCTAAACTGGTTGTATGCTTTGATCCATCCTAGGAGGGAGGAAAATCACCTCGGCTGATGTTAAAGATTTGAAAATAATTTCCCAAATACCAGACTTTGGTCAAAGAAATCCTTTTTTATACACTGATTTTTCAGTCATGATATCACCAATGATAAGTAGGTATGAACAGAAAAAGGTGAAAGTGGAGTCAAGGAAATATATGGAAGGATGCTGTCTTCCTCAGGAGCCATCTGTGGATAACTCTGAATCCCACATTGCCTAAAACACTGGAATAAGGCTGGAATCACCTCCATATAAGAGAACACTATGGAGGTGATTCCAGCCTTATTCAGCTGTCCAAAAAGTAGTTATTGAGTCCCTATTATGTGCCAGCCACATTTTTAGGCACTGTGGACACATAAATGAAGAAAACAGGCAAAATCATGATTTCATGGTATTTAGATTCTAATACGGAGCAACAGATGAACAAATAAAGAGATTATATTTTCTTGCAGATTTGTCATAATAAATCAGAGAAAAGGATTAATAGCAGACTGAGTGAGATTTAACAAAGCTTAAGATTTGGCCAGGCCTATATGACAAAGACTGGGAAGAGCAAGGGAAAGAGGGCACATACAATGGAGTGACTATAACTATGTTCCATGAACTCTAAAATGAGTGGGAACAGAAATCAGAACATGAGGGAATGCAGTGAAGACCAGAGAAAAAACAGCAGGATCAGTGGAATGCAGGTCCCAAAGGGAGCTAAAGAACTATTGATGCTGTTATATATCTTAGACTGGGTTCCTGCCAGCAGAGACCTTGAGACAAGAAAATACATGCAGGTGGTGTATTTGTGAGATAGTTCCAGGAAGCGCCAAGTGAGGAAATGAGGAAGTGGGATAGTAACAAAAAATAAAAAAATAAAAAAAGCAAAAGCAAGTAAATCCAGGTAAGCTGGGAAATTGGAGTTCAGTCTCATAGAGGACAACCTGAAAACCATGTAGGATATGCCTCAGAATTGTCCTATCAGAGACAGGGAAACTGGGACATTATTTACTGACTATGCCCATTGGTTGAGGGTTTCCCATGGGAATGTTATACACCATCTCCCTAAACTTCTGAAATGTGCCTGCATTTATAGGAGGGGGATTCCCATGACAAGTTCTTTTTTCTGACAAAGTCTTCAGAAAAGAAGAGAGAAGATGAAAGTCACAAGTGATTGACACACCGACTTCTTCTACCAGAATGTTGGGAACCATAACTTCAGGTGAAAAAGTTGAGCCAAGGGAAGAGAGATGGAACATAAACAATCTTTGCCTTAGGAATCTGGAGAAAATAAAGGAGAAACGAGGAGGTAGTTATGGGTGAGTAAGATGCTTAAGAATGATACTATGGAAGGATGGCAGTTATTACCAATAACAAGGTTAAGGGTATGACTATGAGACTAACAGCCAAGGTACAGTAGGTGACAAGACCAAAGGAGGAGAGAGATGAAGAAACTTATAGTGCAGAATTTTGGAAAGATAATCTTTGAGAATATTTAATTCACCAAAAATTATAACAAATGGTGTTGGAGAAAGTGGCAGCGAGTCAAAAACTGAAAACTTTTGAAAGCTATGAAATAGTGAGCAAGGGAACTATAGATGAAAACAACAAAGAGGGAAAACATCTGATAGAGTCTAATGATATGAAAATAAAAGAGATGTTAGGAAGCAACGTGAGTAGAACAGTCATGAACATCGATGAGGTTGCAAAGAGGCCCTTATATCCATTCCAGGCCCAGCTATGGGGGGTTTGGAAGAGAGAACAGCCTCCATGGAGATAAGAGCCAGGTTTCAGCAATAACATGAGGGTAAGGGGAATCTTCATTAAATAGGTTTAAGCATGTAAAGAATTTTACTGATAACTAACCTTGATATTCAGGGGGCCCATATGGAAGATTTCAGGAATCAGAGATAGGCGGTAAAGAAAGTCAGAAAAGCAGATGTGTGGAGCCAATGGAGATATAATCAGAGAATTTACAATCCTGGGTTTCATGGGGTTTGAGCTTTACATGTTGAAAATTGTAATGTACATAAGGAGCCAAAGTAAGGTAAGTTCATTTCTCCAATTCACCGTCTTAATTCTTCTCCAATTCAATAACTGTGTTAAGTGATTATCTATTTACAAAACTGAAAGTACACTGTCAAGCAAAATATTAGGACATGATGTTTGAAAACATGTAATATTGTTTGAAATTAAGATATATCTCAATAATACACAGATTAAGGAAATAATTATAAAATGAATTACAAAATGTTTTTATCAGTAAATAATGAAAATATAATATATATCAAAGTTTTTATGATGAATCTAAAGCAGTTTTTCGGAGATAATATATGGCCAAAGATGTCAATATCAAAATTAAAAATAATTTAAATTAATGAGATAAGTATAACTCATGTATAAAAAACTTAATATTATCACATCAAAGAAGGTAAAAAAAAAAGAAAAGAAAAAGTAAAGAGAAGCCCAAAATTAATGAAAAGGAGGACAAATATATAGAGAACAATAAAAAGTTTGTTCTTTGAAAAGAAAAATTGACAATTATAAGGACCAATTATAAGGAGATTTTAAGGCCAATAAAAGGAGAATAAATATTCAAAAACAAAATTTTTTTTCAAATTTTTTTACTGTTTATTTATTTTTAAGAGAGAGAGAGTAGGAGATAGAGCATGAACAGAGGGACAGAGAGAGAGGGAGGCACAGAATCTGAAGCAGGCTCCAGGGTCTGAGCTGTCAGCACAGATCCTGATTCAGGGGCTCGAAGTCACGAGCTGTAAGATCATGACCTGAGCCGAAGTCGGACGCTTAACCGACTGAGCCACCCCAGTGCCCCCAAAACAACATTTTTAAAAGATACACTAGAGTAAGTATTCAGACATAAAAAAGATAACAAAGAATTATGAACAACTCTAACCATAAATTTAAAAACATAGATGAAATGGGAAAATTCTTAGAAAAATGTAACTTGAAAAAACAAATTCAAAAAGAAATACTGTAGAAAGCCTAGTTTTATAATTGAATAATAGTTTATAGTTTTCCCACAAAGATGACTTCAAGCTCAAATGGCTTTCTCAGAAAATTTTACCAAAAATCTAAGGAACAAATTCAATTCTTACACAAACCTTTTCAGAGACTAGAAAAGAGAAAGCTTTAAGAAGATAACATAAAAGAACACCTTAATGATTATAGGGTAGGGAAAGCATCTCAAGTGAGAAAAAAAAGCATTATTTTCAAGGTAAAAAATTGACAAATATGACCACATAAAAATTAAGAATTTTGTTCATCAATGGACACCACAAAGAGAGTGGAAAAAGACAAGCCACTGATTTTGTTTGTTTCTTTTGCACTACTTATAAATGATAAGGACAAGTATCACAAATATATAAAGAACTCCTATCAATCAAAATGGAAAAGAAAAAGATGCTTCCCCAAATAGATGAAACACTTAAACATCTAAACACTTTTAAACATCTAAAACAAAAAATTCAGAGAGCATGAATAGTGTCCAAACTTTTCTGTATGGAAATGAAGTTTAACCCACAATGGGATACCATGATTTCCTCACTATTTCTTCATAAGGCAAATCTTAAAATGTCTGGCAAAATCAAATGCTGGCAAGGACAGACCACAGTGGGAACTCTTATAATGCTACAACATATGCCCATTGGTTTAACTCCTTTGGATAAAAGTTGAAGTCACCTAACAAAATTAAAAGTATGCATATCCTGGGGCACCTGGGTGGCTCAGTCGGTCGAGTGTCCAACTCTCAGTTTCATGACCTCTCAGGTCACGATCTCACATTTCATGACTTTGAGCCCCACATCGGGCCCTAAGCTGACAGCACAGAGCCTGCTTGGGTTTCTCTCTCCCTCTCTCTGCCCCTCCCCCACTTGTGCTGTCTCCATCTCTCTCAAAATAATAAATTTTTTTAAAAAGTATGCATATCCTCTCACTTAGCAATTTCTCTTCAGGTATATTCCCTAGAGTAACATGCACATATGATCTAAAATATATAGAAGGCTCTTGAAGGAAGTGCTTACAATGGCCAAAAAATTAAAAAAACAAACTAAATGTCCAATAATAGTTGAATGGCAAAAGATACACTGTGGTATATTCAAACAGCGAAATACTATGCACAATTAGGAATTTTTCCTCCAGATACTCCCCAGAACATGGATGAATTTCATAAAGATTCCCCAAATGAAGAATCAAAGGAATGCATGCATTATGATTCCATTTATATAAATATCAAAAAGAGGGAAGACTAAATTATATTGTTTTTAGAAGAGCAAATCTATAAAGGAAAACAAAAGTTGAAAAGATGCGGTGATCAGGTGGAGCACACAGGGTACTTTTTGGGCACTAAACGTGTTCTACTGTATGACTTGGGAGGAATTTCATGAGTGGACTTCATAAATATTTGTTATATTGTACATTTATATTTTCTACATTTTCCTGTGTGTATTCCTCACAATTTTTAAATATTAAAGATGGAGATTTATGGAAAATTATCTGCATGTTCACAAGGTAATTTTTTTCATAAAAGCCAAAATATCTATTGATCAATAATCTACTGCCCTTATCTTTGCAGAACTGTACACCAGAGAATTATCATATGAGCTCACTGAGCATTTGCCAAGTAATTTTTAAATTGAAGCAAATTTCTCATCTGTCTTCCACTAAATTTAATTACTTCTACAGGTGCTTTACTAAACTTACCACAGTTTCTAAGAAATTGAAATTCCCAGAAACATCTGGAAGTTAAAAAATTTTTAATTAACAGTAACATTTTCATCATTTTTCAGAGTCTTGTCTGTAATCCTTTCTTTCTTGACAATCCAAGAAAAAGTCTAGTAGTTTCTCTTTGGGGATTTTTTTTTAATCTATCCCCTACAATATTTGCATTTGGTAAGAATTAGGTTTCTTGAGATAAATAGTCACCACAGCTGATCTCCATTTGTCATTTCCAATGCCTTTTAATGATGGCAACTGAGTTAGAAGCTTACTCTTATATGATAATATTATTTTCATCCATTTTTAGGATATTCTTACCTTTGCACTTTCTCACACTGACAGATTTTCATTGGAGTTTTCCACTAATTCTCCTTCCTCTGGCTGAGCAGACCTTGCAATTACCAGTAAGCCAAAGTACTCAGGTTCATAAAAATAAAGTTGTGAGTTCTGCTCACATTTATTTTTATTTGCTTTGGAGATCCTACTAGCTAAGTGGTAATAACAAAGAATATTTCTATCATATCACCACTTTTAATTCATTTTGATCACACCCTTTTCTCTACATTATAACCATAGGTTGATTACCTCTTGATAAATTACAAAACATTTTCTTTTGGGGAAGTTCAGTAGCTATCAGAAGAATTTAATGTCCAGGTGAATCATTTAATTTATGACCCTGATGACAATTAAATACCAACAACAACAACAAATAATAATAATAATAATAACATTTTTATACTTTAAATGGGCTCCCACTCAGTCTGGTTTTATCTTATCAAGCAAACAATTGAGTGCTTCAAGAGTTATGGCTAAAATGAACAAATACCACTGTTTTTAATGTTTTGAATGACCCAATCATTCAGAGTATTTTTTCCTACAAAGTAATTTATTTAGTTCAGTCTCTGGGAAAAAAAAGTGACTTAGTCCTGAAGGTTCTTTTTGGTTTTTAATACATACTTGTCTTAGATGATGTGCTTGTGTTTTAAGCTTTATTTATTGTAAGTGCTTAGTAACCCAAGCCACAAAATTGCGAAGACCTTATTCTTTTCCTTTCTCAATTTCTCTTTCCTCTCTTAGTGGTGCCAACAACAAAAGGACGTGTAACTTTATCCTTTCTGGTTGCTAATATTTTACCTTGTAGACTCTGGAACAACAAATTCTATAATTGCTACAATTTTTCACCATTCTGTTTCTTTTTGCATTATGAAGTAGCTAGTATGTGCTTTCAAATTATATTTTTAAATAAAGTTCCTTTAAGTGGACAAAGGTTAAAGAAATACCCAAGCCCAAGTGTTTTGGGCTTTGGTTTTTTTAAACAGGATTTGGTTTTGCAGTTCCAGAAATGGGTTACTTCAAGCTTTCCAGGTTTTCCTTTCTATAATCCTTGTATTAAAAATAAATCCTTTTGTCTTTTGAAAAGTATTTTTCATTATTACTTGGTATAAATTTAACAGAAGTTAACTAATATTTCATTTAACATATACTGAGTGTATGCAGACAACC
This sequence comes from Panthera uncia, assembly GCF_023721935.1. Taxonomy (NCBI): domain Eukaryota; kingdom Metazoa; phylum Chordata; class Mammalia; order Carnivora; family Felidae; genus Panthera; species Panthera uncia. The sequence goes on along the minus strand of NW_026057577.1, from coordinate 22,615,670 downwards.
TTCAGATTAACAGTGGAATAATAGAGGGGGGAAAAGGCCAAGTGGAAATTACGGTTACTGCGGGGCAGGGGGTAAGGCAGAAATCACAGACCCCTATTATTCAATGAGTTCTTACAATTCAATATTAAAGTTAAAATTTTGATTTCTCTACTGTTTATTGCTATACAGTGGATCCATGAATTTTTTTCTGACTTCATTTTTGGGAAAGCGAAAATTCCCTAATTCATCAGAGCTGTCCTCCCTGACTTCTCATTAGTCCATGATGGAGAAAGAGAAAGACACTGTCCTACTAGAAATGATCACTGTCACCAGCATGTACTAAATTCCAGAAAATCTGCAGGATTCTGCAACAAATGACAGCTCCTATATAACAGAAAGTTAAGAAGATGGCAATTCCAAATTTCACCTCCAAAAAATTTTCCTGATATAAACAATAAAGTCTTTTCACTATTTCAGACTCTCTCCTTGGACACAGCGTAGTTTATCTGTGTTCCAATTAAAATGGGACATCATGTCTTCAACGTACCATACTAGATGGTTTGACCAGCACAGAGTAGAATAGGTCTGCATCATGCTTGCTATGCATGTAGTACTTCTACCATAAATCTTTCTCACACATGGCTCTTAAGCCATGTGTAATTCATCTTAAGTATGCACACTGAGATTGGAGTGCTAAATCACTCCCATTAGCTATAAGGCTGACAGTGTAGAATGCAAGCCAATTAATTCTGAACTGTGATTCCATCGTCTGATATATGAGATCGCCCTGCTATTTCAAATCATCTGCAACTTTATCAAGATCATAATTGAAAATACTGAACAGACAGGGTAAAGGATAACGTAAGTTAATTTTAATCACTGACATTTGCACGTGGTTCTCCAAGGTTCAAATTCGCCTACCTGCACTACTTTCCAGCTCAAATGACTCCATCTAGTACCTTGACAGTCTTTTAAGTGCTTTACTGAAATTAGGAAGCACTATGGCCATACCATGCCCTTAACCCACAGTCCAAAAAGGGAATGAGTCCAAAACTGGTCATGCTTTTTTCATAAATCCAGTGATTACCACTTATTTTTGGAACTCCTAAAGCCAATCTTTTAATAATCTGCTCTGGAATCTTTCTCAAGGCCAGTTAGCAGTTTGCAGAATTTACTTTCTTGGGAATTTCAAAAAAAGATCTCATGTTCAGACATTTGATAAGTTTCTTCATCACACTTTGTAGACTGTCAAGCAGAGGTTCAACAATACCAAGTACATACTCTCAGTGTTGTATTCTGTAATTTCCCCCGAACTAGGAGACTCAAATCATTCAGTAGTTCAGAGCAAGCTGGGAAAAAAGAGAGAGGTTCTATATGTACCCAATGCTTGAATGTAGCTAAAATGAGTTTGCTTAAGGGAGATGAAAAAGTAAAAACAGTTTTTATTTTAAAATTCCGCTAACACATATTTCCTTCTATAAAGCTCATTTCTTCTCCTCTTACCTAAACAACAAAACCTGCTTTGAGTCATGATCTGATAGAAGCAGGTATTTTAGTGTGACTTTAAGTCAATATGTTCTCTTTCAAAGAGAGTATTTGTGTTTTAATCCCCACTTCTCTTATCTTTAAGTGTGGAATTTAAATCTAGGTTCTTTATTGAGGAAATTGCAAGAGAACTGATGGGGGGAAATTCCGGGTAAGCTGGGAGAGGAAGAAGGGCTCCTAGTTATCCCTGAGATCACACCGCTTGAATGCCACCTCTGTCTCCCACTTGCAACTGAAAACCACCTGGACCAAAAACAAAACAAAACAAAAGGTCCCACCAAAAATTCAGGAAAGATAGTATATCTGCCTTAAGCGTCACATGACTTCTGACCCTTTTGTATCCAAAATATGAGTTAGAAAACACAAGCCTGAGTTTATCTCCAGTAACATGGATATTAAATTTCTGTCAAAAATTCAGCACTCACTGCTTAAACATTGCAAGACAGACCCTGAAGAGGACAGCTGAAAGTCACTCCAGGCTCAGCTCAGAGAAGATTTCAGAGGCTGAAATCTGGTCCTGATACTCTCTCCTCCTCAAAGTGGTTACTTTCAACAGTGCCAGTTTGGAAGCTTAAAAATTTTCAGGCATAATTTTACCGTAATTCATATCTAATGATAAATATTATCATCATATTCCAAATTAAAGTGGACTTTTCATCTTTCAAATAACCATCCCTGTAGCATACCTCCTAGAACTTGTACATGTTTAAGAGCCTAGAGTAACTTTCCCTAAATCAATCCTATTTTTACATGAAAGCATTTTGTGCTAATGTCATCTCATCAATAAAACGTTATCATGTCATATATTTATTAACTCCTAGATCAATGCCATTTGTGTTTTAGGTCAGATATGAATGGGGGGTGGAGTGAAGAACCCTACCTCAGAAAATTACTCAATGCCCTAAGCAATGAAATATTCTGAGAGAACCATAAAAAAAGAAAAGGTTGAGTAGCAATGATTTGGCATGTTTCCAAAATTCACTTCTCATATTTTGGTGATTGCATTTGCAATTCCAAGAATTTCACTTATTGTAAATCTTTTTCCTTTTGTTCCAGCAGATATTTCTGAAATTGGAAATGCCTCTGAGAAATGACATAGAAAAATGATGATACCTCAATATACCCTTGGCAAGTAAAGCAACAGATTTGAATAAGTATTACATATTCCAATTGTGAATTTATTGTAAATATTCTGATGTAATTTCTTTTAGGTTAAAAATAAAGGATAATCAAGTTGACTAAATATATTGGAATGTTGCCTTAATCTGTTAGAACATAGAGTAAGAGATATGTAGGCAGAGTCACAATCTTCTAAATATGTCACTATCTTTGCATTTGAAGATAATAAAATAGAAAATCATTATATCAGATAGCTATGTAACACAATAAGAATGAGAAATCAGTTTTTGCTTTTGGCTTTTGCTATGACAGCTTCAAGGTAAACACAAGAACAACATTTGAAAGGTTTATCTAATGAGGCTCAGTTTTGACTTGATAACCTAGCTTCTTAGTAAAATATATATATATATATATATATCCAGTTCAATTATTCTCTTAAAATACTGTCAGACATATCTTTGAATTAAGAAAAACATTTGACCAAAACTACAGTAGGGATGGGAAGAAACTATTTTAGGTTTGGGTAGAAAAGAAGTATTTTGGTAACTACTTTACATTATAGCTTTGTCAGTACATTTTTTAAAATAACATAATCCTGGCAGAAATAATTATTTCCATTTTATAGATAAGAAAATTAAAGTTCACAGATGTTAAATAGCCTGCCCAATATTGCTCAACCAGCATGCAGATCAATTATGTTAATTCCAAAATCTATAGACCTGCTATGCCAAATAAACGTCTAATAATGAGGAAAAGATTAAGATAAATTGCAAATTACCAACTTGTGATGTTATTTTATAGCATTAAAATTATACTTATGAAATTTAACACCATGGGAATATTTATGACAACTGCTCCATGAACAAGAATTCCAGGTGGTAGCCATCCTGTGTGTGACTACTATTGTGTAAAAATGAAAAAAACATTATTTGATAAAGTGGTGATAGGATTATGAAGAATTCTAAATATAATTTTTACCCTTGTGGTAAAGATATAAATATCTATAACAGAGAGGAAGAATGCCAGTTTCTTCTTTTAATATAGTCAAAATGAATGTTTTGGGACAGACCTTTATGCTCGAAATGCAGCTTTTACTAATGGCTTTAAATGTGTTAGGTTGTTTAATCCTCATGAATATAGAAAGTGGGATCATTGTTATCATATTTCATGTTCATAAAAATGAAAAAGAGATAGATTAAGTAGCTTGCCCCAAACTATCCAGCTAATTACTGATGGAAGCAGATGTTGAACCCACAGCTTACCTTTTAGCCACAACACCTATGAGGCTAATATTTACAAAAGAAAAAATACACCAACAGTGCTTATCTTGTGGAAATGAAAGCTGGAAGTTGATAAATTACATAGCAATGACAATATGATAACTCATATTAAATACCTAGGAAGTAATATACAGGAACTCAAAAGGTAAAAAATCAAGTGTTGGGGATAATTTCTAAAGGGTCACTAATACCAATATGACATTATAAAGGTAAACCACATCAAAGAATAAATAAGAGAATGACTTAAATATATTTTATGGAAGTTAACAAAAATAAATAAATTTGAAATATATTGAGACTGGTATTTAAAGGAACAACTGAACAGTTACGGATGCAAAGGAGAAAATGTGAGAATAGAATGAGAATCCCATATATAGGAACAAATTAATAAGATGTTCTAGACAGACCACATAGAGGAGATATAGCATGTAAACAAGACAAAAGAATAGAGGACAAAATCATGTACATTATGTATATATGTATTTTATAGCTAATTCTGGAAGAATTCACCATTGAATTGCATTGAGTTTTGTCTAAATAAGAATTTCTTTTTCTAATTGTGAAAACTATTCTCTTAACAAAATTTTAAGTGCACCTAACAATATATTGTTAACTATAGGCACTATGTTATGCAGCAGATCTCCAGTTTATGAACTGTTATGTTATACACATTGAACAACAACCTCCATTTCTTCCTCCCCCATTCCTGGGACTCACTATTCTATTTTCTGCTTCTATAAGTTTGACTATTTTAGATAATTCCTATAAGTGGAATCATGCAGTATCTGTCCCTCTGTGACTTCTTGTCACTCAGCATAATTTCTTCCAGGTCTATCCATGGATTTTGATTTTCATTGTTTTGGAGCTATATCCAGGAGTGAGGTTTCTGGATCATATGGTGGTTCTATTTTTACTGGTACTTCCACACTGTTTTGCAGAGTGGTTGTACCATCTTACATTCCTACTAACAGTGTACATACTTCCAAACTCATTTTATGAGACTAGCATCACCCTAGTACCAAAGCCAGACAAAGACAATACAAGAAAACGACAGGCCAATATCCAAGATGAACATAGATACAAATATCCTCAACAAAATACTAGCAAATTAAAGTCAATAACATGTTAAAAGGATTATATACAATGATCAAGTAAGATTTACCTCTGGGATGCAATGATGGTTCAACATACACAATCCAATAAATATGATATACCATATTAAGAGAATGAAGAGCCAAAATCTCATGATCATATCTCAACAGATGCAGTAAAAGCATTTCACAAAATTTAATATAATTTCATGATAAAAATACTCAACAAAATATGTCCAGAAGGAATGTACCTCAACATAATAAAAGCCATATATGACAAGCCCGCAGCCAGCACCATACATAACAGAGAAAAGTTGAAAGCTTTTGCTCTAAGATAAGGAAAAAGACAAGAATACCCATTCCTGCCATGTCTATTCAACATAGTACTGGAAATCCTAGACATAGGAATTAAGCAAGAAAAAGAAATAAAATCCAAATCAAAAATGGAGAAGTAACATTACTGGGTCACAGATGACATGATCTTATACACAGCAAACCATAAAATCTATGAAAACTTTGTGAGAATACATAAGTTCAGTAAAGTTATAGGATGCAAAATCAACATACAAAAATCAGTTGCATTTTTATACACTAACAGTGACCTACTTACAAAGGAAAAAAATTTTAAAAGCCCATTTATGGGGCACCTGCTGGGTCGGTTAAGCATTCAGCTCCTGATTTTGGCTCAGGTCATGATCTCATGGTTCATGAGTTTGAGCCCCATGTGGGGCTCTAGGCTGATGGCACAGAACCTGCTTGGGATTCTTTCTTTCCCTCTCTCTCTGCCACTCTCCCCTGTACACACACTCTCTCTCTCTCTCTCTCTCTCTCTCTCTCTCTCAATCACTCAATACAAATAAGTGGTGATTTAAAAAGATAAAAGCCCATTTACAGTAGCATTAAAAAGAATAAAACACTTAAGAATAAAGAAAAAGTCCGAGACTCTTAAAAACTGAGAACAAACTGAGGGTTGATGGGGAGTGGAAGGGAGGGGGAGGGTGGGTGATGGGTATTGAGGAAGGCACCTGTTGGGATGAACACTAGGTGTTGTATGGAAACCAATTTGACAATAAATTTCATATTAAAAAAAAAAGAATAAGTTTGAGAGATGAAAAGCACAGCATAAGGAATACAGGTGGGGGGGGGGGAAGAAAAAGAATACAATAGGAATTAACTTAACCAAGGAGTTGAAAGACTTGTACACTGAAAAGTACAATATATTGGTGGAAGAAGCTAAAGTACATACAAATAAATGGAAAGACATCCTGTGCTTATGGATGGGAAGATTAAAAACTATTAAAATAAGAATTTCTGGAGGTGCCTGGGTGGCTCAGTTGGTTAAGCCTCCAACTCTTGCTTTCAGCTCAGGTTATAATCTCATGGTTCGTGGGTTCCAGCCCCACATCAGACTCTGTGCTGGCAGCACGGAGCCTGCTTGAGATTATTCTCTCTCTCTCTCCCACTCTCTGTCCCTCTCCTGTTCTCTCCCTCTAAAAGTAAAAAAGAAAAAGATTTCTGTATGCTATTCAGTAACACAAAGGCCAGTAGGAGAGGTTAGGGACTCCTATTCTAGTCATGCTTTCCCATCATCTACATAACCTTAGGCAATGACTCTGCACTGCCTGTCCTCAGTTTTCTCCTGTGCAGAGGAAGGAGTGAAACTAGGGAGCCTCAAAGCTCAGCCTATGAGTCAAGCAATTTCTGAACTGCATTACAGTTCTATCACTTGAGTGACAGATGAAATCCATGAAAAGGGGAGGTGATCTATAATAGTAGTCTAAACAAAACAACTATTTACCACATACAAACAGCTATTAAAATTTATATAATTATTTATCTTTTTTTAAATTTAGGGTAAATTGTTTTAATAAACCCACCTGAAATTGCACATCTCAAAACTCAAGGAGAGAAGAGGCTTCAAAGGCAGGCAGAGAGGTCTTGAATGTCCTTTGAGGACCCTTGCTAAGGGATTTACCTAATCTCTTTGAGCCTCAGTTTCCTCATCTGTCCATCAGTATTATCTGTTTAGGATTATGAAGAGAATTAATGAAATAAACAGTGTAAATTAGCCCAATGATTGCCACACTACCACGAGGTAAATGAGTAAAGCAAATCAGCCTTACCGGTTGAGTAGCAATCCATGTAGAATCAAAGACTGAAAGAAATAAACCAGGCAGATATCCATTTCCCTGGCTTTATGCAGACAGCCTACAAAATGGAAGTACGCCAAAAAACAAAAAACAAAACAAAACAAAATCCTAGGGAGAGGTGGTTGACAAAAAACATGAAGAAATCAACCCAAGAAAATGCAGATAAATGTGGGAGAAACAAGCTAAGCTAAGAGGAAAAGTATTTTGAATTTGAGTCAAGTATGTGACTGATAAAGCTGTGACCCTTCCCAGGCAGGGCAGATGGTGGTCCCGGAGTTTAGATGTGATCCCAAGAACATACTGACCTAGATTCTGGTTTTAGTGCATCAGTATGTAAAGGCAATGGCAATTTTAAAACATAAGACTTTAGACAGGGAAACTATTGCAGTAGTTGGGTTTAAGTAAGAAATCTGTCTACAGACTCTGCTTCCTATTAAGAGCAGACACCAAAGAAATGGACACGCCCCTGGGCTCCCAAAATCTCTACACACATCCCAGACTGACTGGCTCTATAGGGTCGTCAGGGGCATCACAAGCTCTAAAGATATCGCTTCATTATTTAGAGATTGAAGTTGAGTATTTAGGAACCAATGACAAGCTCTACATGGGAAATGCTTATTGTGGAGAGGAGGACCTGTGTTAGTTTTGCATGTCAATTATTTATAAACTGTACTTTCCCATCTTCCTGCTTTTGATTCTGCTCTTCTTTGCCTGAAGAACTGTGCTTTTCACGATTTATACAATGTGTTAGCTCCAATGGCCTCATCTTTGGGAAGATTATCTTTTCTCCAAAATCATAATCCAAGTGATTATTTTCACCTCTGGAGATTCCTACACCATTGCTTACACTTTCCTTCTATATTTTGCTTTATATCATAGTTTTTTTGCCTTCTTTTCCTCATCAAGTTGTGAACTCCTCTAAGATAGAGAATTTGGTTTATTAATTATTCTTTAATCATCACCACTGCCAAGTGCTCATTTCTCATATTGGAGATACTGAGTATTTGTTGAGTGAATGCAGTGTTTTATTAACAATGCTTTGTAGTTTTAGACGTTAAAGAATGTGACAAAAATCTACGAGCAGGCCTTGCTCCTACTACACCTCTGGAACAGCCCTGGGAGCCAGTAGCCATGCTGAGACCTCACCTACTACTAGACCAGTAGATCCTGAGTCCTCAAAGTAAAGTAGTTTCACAAGCCCCTTTCCAGCCTCATGAACCTATTCTCTTTCTTCGGACACAGTGTTTTTCCCCCCTCTTCAGGTTTTTTGTTTGTTTTGTTTTGTTTTGTTTTAAGTTCAGCATAGTTAACATACAGTGTTACATTAGTTTCAGGTGTACAATATGGTGATTCAGCAACACCATACATCACTCAGTGCTCATCAAGACAAGGGCACTCCGTAATCTCCACTATCTGTTTCACCCATCTGTTCACCCATTCCCCCTCTGGTAACCACCAGTTCGTTCTCTACAGTTAAGACTGTTTCTTGATTTACCTCTGTCTCTCTTTTTTTCCCCTCTGATAATTTATTTTGTTTCTTATTCCACATGAGTGAAATCAAGGGGTATTTGTCTTTGACTTATTTCGTTTAGCATTACACTCTAGCTCCAACCATGTTGTTGCAAATGGCAACATTTCATTCTTTTTTAAGGCTGAATAATATTCCAGGGTGTGTGTGTGTGTGTGTGTGTGTGTGTGTGCATGTGTGCCACATCTTCCTTATTCAATCATCAGTCGATAGACACTTGAGCTGTTTCCGTAATTTGGTAATTGTAAATAATGCTGCTATGAACATAGTGATGCATGTATTCCTCTGAATTAGTGTTTTTGTATGGGGGGGGGTGGTAAGTACCCTGTAATGCCATTACTAGATCATAGGGTACATCTATTTTAAACTTTTTGAAAAACATCCATACTGTTTTCCACAGTGGTTGCACCAATTTGCATTCCCACCAACAGTGCATCAGGGTTCCTTTTTCTCCACATCACTAACACTTGTTGTCTCTTGTGTTATTGATGTTAGTCATTCCAACAGGTGTGAGGTCATGTCTAATTGTAATTTTGATTTGTGTTTTCCTGCTGATGAGTGTTATTGAACATCTTTTCATGTGTCTGTTGGCCATTTGTATATCTTCTTTGGAAAAATGTCTGTTCACGTCTTTTTCTCATTTTTAAGTTGGATTACTTATTCTTTGGGTGTTGAGTTGTAGAAGTTCTCTAATATTTCCAATACTATTTTGTCCTAGATAGGTCATTTGCAAATATCTTCTCCCATTAAGTAGGTTATCTTTTACTTTTGTTGGTTGTTTCCTTTGCTGTGTGGAAGACTTTATTTCAATGGACTCTCAATAGCTTATTTTTTGCTCTTATTTCCCTTGCCTTAGGAGTCATATCTAGAAAAATGTTCCTATGGCTGAGGTCAGACACATTACTACCTATGCTCTCTTCTAGCATTTCATGGTTTCAGATACCACATTTGGGTCTTTAATCCATTTTGAGTTTATTTGTGTGTATGGCGTAAGAAAATGGTCCAGTTTCGTTCTTTGCATGTAGCTGACCCATTTTCCCAACACCATTTGTTGACTTGTTTCCCAACACCACCGTCTTTTTTCCACTGGATATTCTTTTCTGCTATGTTGAAGATTAAGTAACCATATAACTGTGGGCTTATTTCTGGGCTTTCTATTCTGTTCCACTAATCTATAAGTTTGTTTTTTTCCAGTACCATACTGGTTTGATGACTACATCTTTTGATATAACTTGAAGTCTGGAATTGTGATCCCTCCCACTTTGCTTGTCTTTGTAAAGATTGCTTTGGCTATTTAGGGTCTTTTGTGGTTGCATACAAAGTTTAGGATTGTTCATTCTAGCTCTGTGAAAAATGCTGTTGGTATTTTGATATGGACTACATTACATGTGTAGATGTAGTATGGACATTTTGGCAATATTTTTCCTTTTAATTCATGTGCATGGAATGTCTTTCCATTTCTTTGTGTTGTCTTCACTTTCTGTCATCAATGTTTTATGGTTTTCAGAGTACAGGTTTCCCACCACTTTAGTTAGGTTTATTCCTAGGTATCTTATTATTTTGGTGTAATTGTAAATGGGACTGTTTTCTCAATTTCCTCTACTGCTTCATTATTAGTGTAAATAAATGCAAGAGATTTCTGCGCACCAGTTTTATATCACCAGTTCAGTTTTCTTTTCACTGATCAGTTTTAACAAGATTGTCATGGTCACGAAAGTCAACACATTTAAGGTTTTGTGTGTCTGTTAATTAATTCATTTATTTAATAAGTGTATTGAGTACTTGCCTTAAGGCACCTATTGAGGATAAAAGATTAATACACAGAAACCTTCCCTCTCTGAAGTCTGGATGTAGCAGCAGAAACAATGCTCCATGATGTCAAAGACTATACCCACCTTGCTCCCTGCTGTGTCCTCACAGCCTAACACTGATCCTGGCTCATCTGGAGCACTCAGTCAGTATTTGTTGAACTAAAAATTCATTAAACCTAATACAACACTGTGTGTGAACTATACTGGAACTAAAATTTAAAAAATTCATTGGAAGTGAGGTGTTATTCACAGACGTATGGCTAAAGCTGGTGGCAAAGTACTTAGAAGGCAGGCATCTGCTCTGCCTGCAGGAGGGGTAAAAGTAGTGGCTTCAGAAAAGAAAGTCCACGATTAACAAATCTTGAATGATAAATACAAGTGTATTAAATTAAGAAAGGATAAAGGCTGCCAAAGCCAAGTCAACAACATAGGAGATGTGAAAGCGTGTGGCAGGATATCAGGTATGACTGGTCAGTCTTACCTTTCCTCAGGATAGGGACCATTTTGAAAATCTGATGGCCACTTTGACCAAATTTCTCCAGAGAAAAATACACTTAAATGTATATAAGAAAGTGTTTTTGCATAGTTTTGGCGAATACCCAAAGGTAGGTGTTACAAACCCCCATATTCCAAATTAAGGCCTCATACTACATATGCAGGATTTGCAAAAACTGGTTTTGAAGTCCTTCACCTATCATGCAGCTTGAGGTCGTACAAGTTTGAGACAGGAGGATGTTATCACAAGGTAAGATTGTGTGGGGCTGAGGTATTTCCCTCATTGATCTAGGTGGGGAAGGGGAAAGAAGAGGATGTGGGGGGAGCCAAGTGAGAGGAATATAAGGGGTCCACACAGAATACTTGAGAGACACCATGAGCTAGACTTTATGTCATGACTGAGAACATGAAGACACAGAGGGACCGAAGCAGAGAGAAAGACGGGGTACACTTAGAGTGAGTGGCATTTCTCCAAAGAAGCATCACTACAGGTGGGAACTGGCCTGGGGTTCTTTTTAAGGAGACTCCATTCAGAAGTACTGTCTGGGGGTGGGGCGGGGGGAAGGAAGTTGGTGAGCAAATGACCCAGCAGAAAGGTAGACTTCTGAGGCCAGGAGGCTGAAGTGGCTGGCTGAAGGAGGTGGCACTGGGATATCCACAGTGGTGAAAACTTCCCAAGAAACCCACGAAAATGTACCAAAAAGAAGAAGCCCAGAGATCATTTAACACCAAACAAATCCCAGTGGTATCAGCTGAAGCCCCTTCCACAAATCCTCTCCTGCCAGCCAGCTGTGAGGGGGACAGAACCTTAGCTAGTAAATAGTGAAGAGTTGACAAAGTAAGGAGAAAAGAAGCCAAGGGGGCTTCCAGATCAAAGCAGTAACAAGCTGGGGCAGAAGGATGCTTTAAATCAGAGAAGAGTTTGCAGTCTCAATTGTTACATCAGACTGGAATGTCAAATAACAAATCTGGATTTTCTAAGAAAAGACTTTATTCAAAAGGACCATTGCAATGGGAGAGAAGAACAATCACAGTGGGGGAGAACACTATGACCATTAGATCTGCGTGCATCTCCAGGTTTAGGCAGAGTTTTCCTGTTTTAGGGAGCGGTAAACAAGGATAGAAAAAAACAGGTGTTGGCAAGTGGGATGAAAGTGTGGTGTGATTGGAGAACAGAACAGAGAATGTTTTACTTTGAAGTAAACCTCTCCTCTCAGGAGAGGCTGTATTATGGCTCAAGCTGAAGATGAATTGAAATTCACCGGCCTGGAGGAAGAAGAGAAACTTAACCAAACTTTGATTAACAAAGGATTTGTTCCTACTGATCAATGAGACAAGCAGTTCAGCTAATCACTTATGAGGCAAAGAATGAAAGTAGTAGGGTCTGTGTCGGGCCTTGACGTAGGTAAGCAAGGGGGCATCCATTTGTCTTCTCCAAGTCATAGAGGAAGGATGGTAATTTGCAATAAGTTGTTGCCCAGAACACAAAAGAGGAGTGGGATGTGATTTCCTAACCATCACTGTTTTCCAGTAGCAAAGGACTCAGGTAAAATTTAATACTGTCAGGAATTTTCAATTTCTGTAATAAGAGTATACCTATAATTGGAAAGGACCTGAAAATCTATTAAAGTTGCCAATATTTTATCCAAAAGCAAGAAAAACTAATCCACTAGACATACTTGAAAAGGATCGTGCCTCATTAAATCCCTTTGAATTCAGCTCATTTAATCTAAGTTACACATGTAAACACACAATTGCACGTTCAACTTTGGGGATTTCTCAGATCCCAGGCTAAGTGTAGAGCCCAAAACTAGAAGATCTTAAGGGTGTACGGCAAGGGGAAACTGGGGGCAGAAGAGGCAGGCTGCAGCCTTGATGGTTTTGTGAATTAGATAAATAAGATAGGAGGTTTGCCTTCTTGGGGCAGTTACTCTAAGATAGTGGAAAAAGAAATATGAACAGATCGTTATAAAAATAGAAAGGTACAGATACTATGAGAAAAACAGGAATTTAAAAGAAGGGAAATCCTCATAACCTAAAGAGCTATAAGAATTTGGAGTGGAAGAACATGATTTTTTTTCCCTGAGAGCATCAGGGAAGGTGTTATGAAAGCATAGAGTTGACTGTAGTCCAGGGTGGGATTTGCAAATGTGGAGAGAGGAAGAGCCAGGATATTCCAGCTGGGGTGACAATAAGCACAGGTGATGAGACAGGGATGTGAAAGGACTGATACTGGGACTTGCAAGTGGCTGGAGCAGGGGACACAGGAAAAGAAGATGGTTAGATAATGTTCTCAAGGGGCTGGCAAGCCTAGGAAGCCACATACTGATGATGGAGTTTCATGTGACTTCATTCCACACAAAAGAATAAGTCCCAGAAAATATGTGGCACGTAAATGGCATGATCACATCTGTGCTTTAAGAAATATAACTGCATTGGGCACCTGGGTTGTTCAGTCCGTTAAACATCTGACTTTGGCTCAGGTCATGACCTCACAGCTTGTAGGTTCAAGCCCCACATCGGGCTGGAGCCTGCTTTGGATTCTGTGTCTCCCTCTCTCTGCCCCTTCCCTGCTTGCACTCTGTCTCTCTCTCTCTCTCTTTCTCAAAAGTAAATAAATGTTAAAAAAAAAAAAAAAGAAAAGAAATATAACTGCATCAATGTATAAAAGAACTGAAGAGAGAGGCCACAAGCAATAGGCGAAGTGAACCACTTTTTAGAACAACCTCCTGTTTATGACAAAATACCTTTAGTAACAATTGTGAAATGAAATAAATAACATAATGGACAGGAAAGAAAAGCAGCAGTTGTTTTCCTATAGCTTTGTGGTACAATTATGCCTCTAAAGAAATTAAAAACAAAATCAATATTATGGATCAAATATATATATACGTATGTACATTTAAATGTACATGTACATTTTAATATCTTGATATGTAGTTTTGGAAACAGGGAAAAATCTTATATACACATATGGATCTGCCACAATAATGAGTATTAACATTAAAGTATTAATATTAAGAGCTTTAATTTTTGCAACTTTGTCAAAATTGAGATTTTTGCATATTTCTGGTCAATGATGAATATGGCCAGATTTGTTCATGTCTCTTCATTGAGTTGACTGAAGAACATGTTTTATTAATTTCAAGTTCGAAATATTTTTTCACATGAGGCAACCAATATCCTGTGGGTAGTTACAGCGTTAAACCTAAGAAGAAGTTTGGCAGAGATTTACAAAAATCTTATTTCACGAAAATTTTTAAAAATTGAAACACAAAAACTCCAGATGCTCACATAGACTGACAGAATGGAGGTAATACAAATTCCGCTTTTTAATCTTCAGAGACCCTGGACTATCATTGTTTGTTTCAGATCTACTGTTTAAATACAAGAATATGTAATACTACAGGGTTGACAGATCCAAATTGCATCTGAAGCGTGCTTGAACGCTTCCAACACTTCCTCGTTAAGGACATACCCAAGGTACAAAGACACATAGCCAGTCTGCATGTGTCAAGGGCAGACTGTATAAGGAGAAGTTCTCTGGATGAATGTCTGTGTGCAATGCAATGTTTAGTAAAAGATTAAGTAATACAAATGCGCTAATCTAAAGTTACTATAATTTGAAGTTACTGTTGAAATTCAATAACGACAACAGCAATTCTTTAGCACTTACACTAACAGAAGATTTTTTTAATAATTTTTTTAATGTTGATTTATTTATGAAAGAGAGAGAGAGAGAGAGAGAGAGAGAGACACACAGCATGGGTGGGGGAGGGGCAGAGAGAGAGGGAGACACAGAATCCGAAGCAGGCCCCAGGCTCTGAGCTGTCAGCACAGAGCCCAATGTGGGGCTCGAACTCATGAGCTGTGAGATCATGATCGGAGCTGAAGTGAGACGCTTAACCAACTGAGCCACCCAGGCGCCCCACCAACAGAAGATTTTTTAGAGGAGAAACATTTCATCACTGACATTGTGATGAGAGTTCTAAGTGCCTGACATAATAACAAGGGAATCATCTTTTCATCATTTACACTATTGCTTTAAATTCCCTGCAATGTAAAATGCACACCTTTACTGGGGTGCCTGGGTGGCTCAGTTGGGTAAGCATCTGACTCTTGGTTTCAGCTCAGGTCATGGTCTCACGGTTTCAGGAGTTCGAGCCCCATGGCAGGCTCTGTGCTGGCAGCAAGGAGCCTGCTTGGGATTCTCTGACTCCTTCTCTCTCTGCTCTTCCCCATCTCACGCTGTGTCTGTCTCTCTCTCTCAAAAAAAAATTAATTAAAAATAAATAAATAAATAAATAAATAAAATAAACTTAAAAAAATTAAAATGCACTCCTCTACTACCTGTAGCCAAGGCAACAGTTTTCACTACCTTGCTCTTAAATCCTTCACAGAGAGGAGAAGGGAAAATGGAAACTGGCAATTCGGTAAATATCAATACTATGTCTAACAGTATGTTGGATTCTCATGTAAGACAAACTCTTTGAAGAAAATATTATTTAAGCAAAGTAAGTAGTGAAGTTGGACTGCAAACTGAAGTTATTCTGACTCCAAAGCACATATGATCTCTTCTCTGCCTAACTGCTTCTTGATTGTGAAGGGCTGAGTTTTAAAGCTGTGGCAAAGGTTAGATGTAATTAGGGCTTGAGTTTGACAGCATCAAGAGAATGGACAGAAAGGGCTGGCATGGGGGAGGGAGTGATACTGTAGGGTCAAAACAGACCAAGTCTGACCATAGAATGGATGTGGGAACAACAACGGTGAAATTCAAGTTTAAAAGTCTGGAAAGAACAGAGGCAGACGATATTTGGACACCAGTATCTGG
The DNA here is from genome assembly GCF_023721935.1 of Panthera uncia. Classification (NCBI taxonomy): domain Eukaryota; kingdom Metazoa; phylum Chordata; class Mammalia; order Carnivora; family Felidae; genus Panthera; species Panthera uncia. The sequence goes on along the minus strand of NW_026057577.1, from coordinate 22,599,841 downwards.
CAGTTGCCAATATCTTATTGACATTTCAATGAGACAAGTATATATCTACCTACCTGGACTCGTGACAGAGGGAGACCTGTGTATGGGGAGTAAATACTTCGATAGGCTGGTTGCCACAGATAAAGAATGCTCTCTAGAAAAAGCAGTTGACCACAAATTGCCTTCTAAGAAAGTGTAGTCCAGTTAATCATATAACTTTTGCTTGCTGAGTTGGAAATGCAAGTTTGGAGGCAGAGCTGAACTGCTCAGGAAGGCAGAGAAGAGGTTAATGTAGCTGTAATTTTAAGTGGCATACATTTGTCCTATAATCTCAGCCTCCCTTCTGAATAAAGGGTAATTTTTGTTTTCAAATCTAATAGCTTGAAGTGTCAACAGATTAACAGCTTTCTAAGTGCAGTACTACTTGACAAATAAACCAGATAGATGGACAGATGGAACAACTGAACAGATTTGCAAGGGCCAATCTGCACAGCCACGCATATAGACTCACAAGCAATTCAGGGTCATTCTGTTTACACCATTTAAATTAATGGCATCTTCCCAGACAACATACTTCCCAGGATGGCTCTTTATGACAATTTGGTTTCTTTTTGTCTATTGGTGGGATCCTGTTTCTTTTCCTATCGTCTATTTTCCCCAGTGGTCTTTACAGATGAGACCAGAGTAAGTTGTGTTTACCTCCGTAACACTCTAATAGAGGCATTCTCATGGAGTCCCATGGGCCACCTGCTGGGAGTATGCTGCACTGACATCAACTGTCACTATGGGGCAACAGGAAGCTACTTCCTTGCCTATTTCGGAGTATCACTGGATTTCAAACTCCTAGGACTGAACACTCTCTTATTCAGTATCTATTTATAATTCTCAAAAAAGACTTTCTTATGACCAGTTGTTTTACAATATGTCTGTTTTACCTACTTCTCAAATCTATATAAGATTTTAAAATTCTATTCGCACCATATTTATATACAGTCTTAAATAACTTGCATCTCAGCCTTTAGTGGCATATACCAACATGGTTAGATAGTTCAAATCAATCATTTACACGATTCTGAGAATCATTTAAACTTTGGAAAGTTTCTTCTTTCCCACATCTTAACAGTCACATTCTACCTTCAGTCATTAAAAACTAAAATTTCCTGAGCTCACATGTGACAAGAATAGTTCTAGGTGCTTTGTACGGACTCATTCATTTAATCTGCACAATTCTTTGAAGTAGCTTCCATTCTCAACTCCTTTTCAGATGAAACAACTCATTAGAGAGGTCAAACCATTGCAAAAGTCACAAAGCTAGTAAGAAATTATCAGATTTACACCCAAAGGGTCATCTGGCCCTAAACCTCATGCTCTAAACCAACATTCTTGTTCATTTACTCTAAGGCAGCCCCTGATAACAATAAGAATACAATTTGACAATTAAAATTTAATAAACTCCACTGTTGCACTGTGGAAGCCTATGAACTTTATGGTCATGGGACAAGTCTACAAAAATCACAAGTTCTGAGACCTTTCACCTAAAATATGGAGCAAACTGAGAGAGAGAAGAAAAAACAACTTGGAAAGGGTTAAGGATTCCAGAAGGCTGTAATAGCAGGTTTGCAATCAAGGGCCACCAGAAAGAAACAGCAGGAGATGGGGGAGGTAATCTTGGTCATGCTGTGAGTGCACAAGTCTTTAGTTTAGAATTGTGTCAAACCACCCAGGAGCAGAAGAGAAAGCTGTGTTTAAACTTTGTTCCATTTCAAAATGGACATACTATTTTTTTTTCTGAAGCCAAAAAACTAAAGATTAACTTAGAGCATTTGATTCAATAGTATCCATTTAAAAAGTTGGACTGGGTTTTTGCTAACAGGGTAACTCAAGAGAAGTATATTTTACCATATTAAAATAAAATAAAAATCATCCATACTACTTAGCAACAAAAAGCTTTTGAACCCACCTCCCAAGTAAAACCACAACATTCTTCAATTCTGCTCTCTGGTAGGTCAATCAATCTGGACTTAAAAAGACAGAGAGAGATGAAGAAGAAATGCTTGTTTCAGTATGTTGCTTCAGTGTCCCACTGCCTAATTCCCTTTACCCATTTGGAAGAGAGATCCATTTTGGCCATCTGTGCTCTTTCATTCACATCTATGGGTGTAACTTGGTTTTGTGAGGTGCAGAACAAAGTCTCCCAGGAGCATGGCCATGCAATTATATTTTTTCCAAGCAGGAAAGCCAAATCTTGAGGTTTGGAAGAGCTAAATGAAAATGACATTGGCAATAATTTCCACAGCAAGTTGGTCCAATATGAAAATGGGCACTTTATTCTTGCATACACTACATCCTTGAACCACCCTTTCTGAATCCTGACTGCTTCTTGCAAATCAGTGAAAGATGGTTTTTCAGGATGAAGACTCAGAAACACGACTCAGGTGTTTAACCTGATTAAAAGGACACTGACTTTTGGTAATTTGGCTTCTATGGAACATCAGTTCTGTTAAACAGGAAGAACTTAAGAATGGGAAACTAGAGAGCTTCTTTTACTTCTCCAAGAAACTCCACCACATTCACCCTGAAACCTACAACGCTGTGCCCAGTGGTTTCCACTGGGAACCAGCCCAATGGGGAAATTATATTTACCTCAGTCATGGGCTGCTAGGAGAGAGCAAGTAAACATCTCACAATAGAATCAATACACTTTTGTTGTTGTTGTTTATCAAAATGTTATTAATGTGCTCTTGTGTTTAAAATGCTAGTGAGGTGTACCTGGGTGGCTCAGTCGATGTTGAAGCATCAGACTCTTGGTTTTGGCTCAGGTCGTGATCTAAAGGTTTATGAGTTTGAGCCCTGCATAGGGCTCTGTGCTCACAGCACAGAGCCTTCTTGGGATTCTCTCTCCCTCTCTCTGTCCCTCCCCTGCTCGTGCTCTTACTCTCTCTCAAAATAAATAAACATTTTTAATAAATAAATAGCGAGAGTACTGTTTTCTAGTTAATATTAGTATTTCTATTTAATACAGTTACTCATTAAATGGCGTTAGAAGAAATTAACATTTACAATAACATTACCTTTTTTTTTTTAACATTTGTTTTGAGAGACAGAGAGAGAGCATGCATGTAGAGGAGGGGCAGAAAGACAGGGGGAGAGAGAATCCCAAGCAGGCTCTGTGTTGTGAGTGAGGAGCCCTATGCAGGGCTTGACCTCATGAACCATGAGATCATCACCTCAGCTGAAGCCAAGAGTCAAAGTGCTTAACCAACTGAGCCACTCAGGCCCCCCTAGAAGCACATTTTCTAATTAACTTTTCCATAAAGATGACCTGGAGCCTTTTCATAGATTTGTGCCAATCAACTGCACTTTGCATTCATCTGCTTATGAAAGCATTAATGCTTTTAATCATTCTGAATGCTGAATGGATCCACTACTTCCCTAATTTCTCTAAGTCAAAGTTGGCGCTCTACAACCCACACTGTCTAGACGGCCCTTCCTTTCCCACAGATTTTCTTCCTGAGCATTTCTGACTGTTTTCACAAAGGGAATCACAACACAGTATCTTTTCTGCTCCACCTTGTTCTGAGGGCTGGATCAGGTCAAAAGACATTTATTTTGTGACTATGACTGTAAAGAATCCAAATCCTTATACTTTCGGAGGAAACATGTTTCTTCCTTTATTCACTATATATTTTCAAATCTCTGTGTGATTTTGTTAGAAGGAAAATCAAGGAATGTCTAAAAATTATCAGTGTTATTAAGACGAGACCCCCTCCCCCCAGATATTTCCCCCAGATAAAAGCAAAACTGAAAACCCAGTTCCCTTTACATAAATGCAGAGTCCTTTTGTATGTGTTAATCGCAAACACACAACAAAATTCCAAAAGTAATTCAACGTTTCATCTATGAGGAAACAAAGACTTGAGGGGAAAAAACATAAGAATTAATGATTCCTGTAAAAACATCCTATGTGAAAATACTGCCACCCACCATCACTTTCCCCCTTTTTTTCCGTTTACTAACTACAGCACAGTTTTTCAAAGAATTTTTGGCATCTCCAGATGATAAATTATGTGAATTATTGTTGGATCAAAATTCCTTTGAAATAACTGCAGGTGTTCAAGATCCTGTCAGAGCAAATGCATTTTAAGTACCCTGAAGACTGACACTCAGCCATTTCTCAGGCTTCTTTGAGGTAGAGCTCCTGTTGGGAGTGGCTTTGTTTAAAATTGGAGACATATGGAGAGCTGCACAGTGAAGACAGGAGGAAGTCTGTCCAACTGGCACAGAATTAGAATCTAACTCCTGACTTCAGTTCACATTTGAGGGTCTCTCTTTCTGCCCTGTATCTGCCCCTTTATTTCTTCCTAAACCATAGTAAAAGGCTGCAAGGAGTCGTATCTCATTGCTAACCTGAGAACTACAGCTTCTTAGAAACATAACTTGGTTGAACATAATGATGTTAATTATAATGTGATCTACACTAGACAAATCATCTGAATTCACATTTTATTTTCGTTGAGGTTCCTCTTTAGAAAATGGGCTTACAGATGTTATTTTTTTTTTTAATTAACGCAAGAAGTAAAACCTAGCAAGTATTTTGGCTTTTTGAAAGAATAGATGGATGAATGAATAAATACCATCTTGTATTTTAAGAAAAAGGCAAGGGCACTCATTATAGATAACAAATTACAAGTCATATGTTAAAAGTATGTTACAAGTCTCATTAAATTCTTACATGATATTTAGAATATAATTACTATTGTTCACACTTGTCTATTAAGAAAATTAAGGGGCAGGGGCGCCTGGGTGGCTCAGCTGGTTAAGTGCCTGACTTTGGCTCAGGTCATGATCTCACAGTTCGTGAGTTTGAGCCCCACATCGGGCTCTGTGCTGGCAGCCTGGATCCTGCTTTAGATTCTGTGGTCTCCCACTCTCTGTTCCTCCCCCGCTTGCACTCTGTCTCTCTCTTTCAAAAAGAAATAAAAAAGTTTTAATTAAAAGAGAAAAGAAAATTAAGGGTCAGAAAACTTAAGTAGTTCAATGTCACACAGATAATGAGTGACAAGAAGAGACTTTTCCAGTTTTGCTTCATTCTTACCAATGGTCATTCTCTTGCCATTTGGTCTTACTTGCATTTCCAAAGGATCAACTTTAGGCTTTGATAATTGTCTCAACTGTATTTAGGTTAAACCATAATTGCTAGTATTCAACTGTTTTTTACCAAGTATGTTAATTCCATATAAATCCAAAGCAATTTTTGTTTTCTATGTCATTTCCAGCTTTCTTATTTTTCTTTATTCTTTTCATCTATTCTGTTGTGCTTTTTTTAAAAATATATGAAATTTATTGTCAAATTGGTTTCCATACAACACCCAGTGCTCATCCCAACAGGTGCCCTCCTCAATACCCATCACCCGCCCTCCCCTCCCTCCCACCCCCCATCAGCCCTCAGTTTGTTCTCAGTTTTTAACAGTCTCTTATGCTTTGGCTCTCTCCCACTCTAACCTTTTTTTTTTTTTCTTCCCCTCCCCCATGGGTTCCTGTTAAGTTTCTCAGGATCCACATAAGAGTAAACACATATAGTATCTGTCTTTCTCTGTATGGCTTCTAACTTTTTAAGTTTAAGTATAGTTTATTAATTTTTCCAGTTCTTTTTTATTATATACATGAAGTTTATAAATTACAAGGACTGGCAATATCCCACTGATTCTGATAACTAGTATGTCCATTATCACTTAATTCTAAGTATTTATTATATTTATTTCCTTAATTCATGAGTTATTAATAACTATGTTTTGAATTAATCAAATGTATTTTGGTACTTTTCATGGAATCCCAAAAATGTGCTCTGGTCAAAAAGTGGCCTTTACAATGACAGTTCCTTTCATATGTTTGAACAACTTAAATGTAACTGTTCAACACTGTATATTAAATACAATTTCAGTGTTTGAAATTCTTGTGCAATAATTCTGTTTGCTCTTGTTTTGTTTTACTATGTTCTATTTTTACTTACTCTTTATTTTGCTTTATAATTTTGGATTGTGAACTCGTGTTTGAAAGTTTGGACTTCCCCTATGGAAATCCTGCTAGATCTGACTTAAGGACTTTTGTCTACTTCTGTCAAGTGCCTTTAGGCACTGCCTCACCACTCTGGAATTACTAAGTTTCTTGATTTGGGGTTTACCTTAACTTCAAAGTGAAATTATTTCAAACCCAAAATCTAAGTAAGAACATGCCTGTCTTTTAAAAATATTTCAAGACAAATATTATTGTTTTCTACCCAGAGCCTAGGCTGAGATCAGAGATTTTCCTTACTGGCTGTCTTTGCTGCAATGCATCTCTTTCTCCAGTCTTCCTTTCACACTTACTGTGGTCTTCTAATGGCACTGACTTACAAAGAAGTATCAATGCAATATTCCTGCTTTACATGGCTCAAGGTTCTACTTCCTGTGTCTGTGTCATTGATAGAACCCAGGACTCTTGGCAGGATCAGCTACATAATTCATGGAGCTCATGGCAAAATAAAACTATGCATCCCTAATTCAAGAAGCAGGAAAAAAGTTACTACTGAAGTTACTAAAATATCAGACTTTTTCCTTTCTTCCATCATCTCTCTCTTGACCTATTATTGTGCTTTTTATTTGTTATTTAATTTAATATCACACTTCTCCAGGCATGGGACTATTCACTAGGTGAATGCAAACTCTCATAATCATCCAGGAGCCCATGCTATGACTTGACATTTTCAGCCCATCTGTTGCTAGGTTTGTGTTTCTGTGTTTCTGCCTGTGCCATACCTGGCCAGGGTTGGAAAAGTCAGTCTCTTTTTCCCATGTGTCTACCTCCCCATCTGTAATAGATGAGCAACACTCATCATGATAGAGGGTGAACGTTGTTTCTGCAGAGCACAGCTGCCAATTAAGAACTCATGAGATTTCATATAGTGTGTGTAGATGTGTGTGTGTGTGTGTGTGTGTGTGTGTGTGTGTGAGGAAGGGTAAGGGAAATAGTGAACTTGGAAAATTGGGCCCATAGTCCTTCACAGTAACAATCAATGAGGCTGTTCAGCAACTGCTGTGCTTAATTAAGCTTAAGCTCTCTTGTTTGCCATAGCCTTCTCATTGCCCATTATTTATCTTAGCAACCTGGCCTTGTAGATTTAGGGTTAGGGTTAGGATTAGGAAATTTATTCAGAAAATTTTCATTATAACTCAGGAGAAAATAAGGGGAGTTTGATGAAGAGGAAAAGATCAAGATTTTAGAGGTAAAATTATCAAGATGGTAACCAATAAAATTTGGCAGATGAGTAAAAGGAGAGGAATTAGTATAAACTCTAGATCTATGGCATATGTACCAGTGTATATTGTGGGTCTAGAATATCAAAACAAGAATTGATTGGGAAAAAAAGATATTTCAGATACTTAGAATATGAGGTTTTCATGTGCCATCAACCTAGAAACAGTAAGCATCATTTCTTCTCAACTGACCTCTCTTTTTGAGGATTCTGGTTTTGTAGAGGTTCATCAAATTATTCTACCTAAAAGACATCTTAACTGAATATAGATGCCTCTTTTCTCCAGAATATCTAGAACCAAGTGAAATTTTCAACTTTCTCTTTATTTCCACTTTCATGTAAATAGTCATTTATAGTTTTCATCTTGATAGAATTTCTATCCCTAGAAAAGTAGACATTGTTACATATATTACCAATGGACAACATGAAATGCCTAACTGCATAATAATGAGGAGTAAACTTAAGCAGTTCTTAATAATAGCATGTAATAAAAATATAATTCAAAATGCCATTAGACTAGCCTGTCAGCAGTCACAAGGCACATACATTTTAAAATTTAGACACTTAAGATATTACTCTTTATGTATACACAGGCAATTCTTCTCGGTAATGAATAAAAATTCAAGATAAACACTAAGTGAAGCATAAAACATTTGGAATTGATTTGAATTTTTTGCCCGGCTTTTATAAGAGGTTCTCACAATTCTCTACAGAAATCCTGGTCCGTGAACTATGTAAATTAGTCCTTTAAGTGAGGCTTAAAGTAGAGCGATATACTCCAGAGATTGGATTGTCATCAGGGATAGAAACCCTATTCTAGGCTATTTATTGAAAAAGCATATAAAATTTTTTATTAGTATGTAGACGTTCTCTGGAGAAAACAAAATACTTCTTTCATTCATGCTTAACAATTCCCTGTAGACAATAAAGAGAATGCTTTATCTATATTTGAGAAAACTGAGTTTAAAAGAGTTGATTTCATTGGGACGTTTTTCTCTATTATCTGCTGGCAAAGTTTTAATTTACATATATCCAGGAATATCCTCATAATATGAGAAATTACATATGTGACATCAATTGCAGGTTCGTGGAAAGCCTTCTACATAAAAATTTACTCTCTTTCATATCTAGAAAGTATCAATACTTGGTCAGACCTTTACATTACAAATTTTGCCTTTTCACTTTCTTAACAATGCCTTTGGAAGAGCAGAAATCTTTTCATTTTGTTGATGACCAGTTTACCACTAAGGTTCTTTTAGTTCATGCTTTGGTGTCCCTTTAAGAAATGTTTGCCTAACCCTAGCCATGAATATTTTTCCTATGTTTACTTTTTAAAAGTTTTCTAGTTTAGTTTTTACACTGTTCTAGTTATGTATTGCTGCATGACAAAACATACCACAATTTAGTGGCTTAAAACAACAACATTCATTTGGCTCATGAATCTGCAATCTGAGCCAAGTCTGGTGAGGAATGCTTGTGTCTGCTTCACTCAAAGTCAGTGGGGGCAGCTGGAAGGCAAGGATGACAGCAAGGGGAGGTTCATTCACTCCATCTGGTGGCGGATACTGTCTCTTAGCTGGGATCATTGCTGGGGTTATTGGCCAGAATACCTACTTATATGTGGCCTGGGCTTCCTTGCAATATGGTGGCTGGGTTCAGACACCTTCAGCAAAAAGCCAGAAACAAGACGTCACACATATGACCTAGCCTCAGAAGTCTTGCGGTCTTCCTCTTCCCCTCCTTCCCCTCCTTCCCTTCCTTCTCCCCCTCCTCCTCCTCCTCCTTCTTTTTTAATGTTGATTTCTTTTTGAGAGAGACAGAGAGAGACAGAGCACGAGTGGAGCAGGGGCAGAGAGAGACAGGGAGACAGAATCTGAAGCAGGCTCCAGGCACAGCGCCCCTATGGGGCTCAAACTCACAAATCACGAGATCATGACCTGAGCTGAAATCAGAGGCTCAAGTGACTTAGTCACCCAGGCACCCCAAGTCATGCAGTCTTCTATCCTCTCAGAGTAAGTTGGTAAGGCTAGCCATATTAAAAGGTGATCTATATTCAAGAAGACTCAGTATTTTGAGGGAAAGTTAACTTTGCAAATGTGTTTAAAACCACTATATACTTTCAGGTATAGATCAATTTTGAATTATTTTTGAGTATAGTATGAGGTTAAGGCTTACAGTTAATTATTTTTCCAAAACGGATATTCAGTTCTAGCATCATTACTTGAAAGAACATTGTCTCCCCCCTTTGAATTATGTTGGAATCTCTTACAAAAATAAAATAACCACAAATAGGTAGATCTCTTTTGGAATTACTCCTCTGTTCCATTGATCTATGACTATCCAGACACCAATACCACTCTTTCTTGATGACTGCAATTTTATAGTAAGTCTTGAAATCAGTTAATATAATTCCTCCAACTTTGTTCTTCATGTTCAAAATCGTTTTGCCTATTTTAGTGCTTTTATACTTCCACATAAATATGAGAATCAGATTGCCAGTTTCTACCCAAAAAAAATCCTACTGGGATTTTGGTCATATTTGTATAAAATCTATTTATCAATTGTTTTAAAAACTGATATTTTAACAATATTAAGTTTTCCAGTTCATGAACATGATAGATTGCTATATTTATTTAGGCATTCTCTAATTTCTTTAAGGTTTTTTGGCATATTTTCCAATGTACATGTTTGCACATATGCTATATTTTTTCCTAAATATGTTATATTTTAAATGTTTTTCAAATTAAATTTTTAAAATTTCATTTTTAATTTGTTTACTGGCATTACATAGGAAGATGTGAATTTTTTGCAAATTTATCTTCTGTTCTACAACTCTGCTAAAGGCACTGAATAGTTATAATAGCTATTTTTGTTTCCTTTTTTTGTGGGGGGTAGATTCATGTGGGTTACTTACATAATCCTAATTTCCAATCTTTATGCCTTTTATTTCTTTATTCTGCTTTATTACATTGGCTAGTGCAATAGTACAATATGGAGTAGCAGTCCTAAGAACAAACCTACTTGCCATTTCCTGATCTTATGGGAACTTATTTAGTTTTTACTAATAAGTATGCTCTTAGTTTGAATTTTTTTCATCAGTGCCTTTTTCAGGTGGAGAAATTTTCTTTTTTCTTTCTTTTCTTCTTTTTACAGAAAACGCTCTATGCTTTTTAATATACAAAGAGCTTTGATCAATCAGAAAGACAAAGATTAATAACTCAGTAGAAACAAGACAAAGAATACAAGAATATATTTAACAAAAAGAAATGGACTTGGCCAGTAAATATTAGAAAACCATGTTTACCAGCACAAATTTTAAAAGTTAAAATGAAATACATTTTCTTATTACGTTGGCATAGATTTATGGGTTATATATATTTTTAACTGTATATATTTAAGATATACAACATTATGATTTAGTATACACGTACATAGTGAAATGATTACTACTGTCAAGCTTATTATCATATCATCTCCTCACAGAGAAAAAGTTCCTTTCTATTCTTAGTTTGCTGAGACTTTTTTAAAAATTAACTGGAATTCAACTTTGTCAAATAAGTTTCCAGGCAGAACTTATTGACAGGGTCATATGACTTTATCCTCAATACTCTTAATATGGTGAATTATATTGATTTTCAAAAGCTAAATAAATCTTAGATTCCTGGAATGCACTCCACATGGCTGTGATGCACAATTCTTTTTATATGTTATTAAGTATACATTGCTTTTATTAAGTTTGTATCTAAATTCAGGAGAAATATTTATCTGAACTTTTCTGTTATTTTAATATCTGGTTTTGGACACAGTGTAACACTAAATTCATAAAATGACTTGAAAAGTGTTCCCCCAGTCTTCTATTTCCTCAAATAGTGTTACTAAGATGGGTACAATTTCTTTTTGAACATTTGGTAGAAGTGACCAGTGAAGCCATCTTGCCTAGAGTGTGTGTGTGTGTGTGTGTGTGTGTGCGCGCGCGCACGCGTTGGAAAGTTTTGCATGATGAACTCAATTTTTTAGATAAATATAGAGATGTTTAGATTTCCTATTCCTTATTACATTAATTTTTGTAATTGGCATATTTTAAGAATTTTTTTCCATTTCATTGAAGTTGTCAAATTGATTGTATAGAGTTGTTTATGATATTGCTGTATTATTATTTTTGTTAATGTAAGATACATACTGATGTCTCCTTTTTCGTATCTAATATTGGTAATTTATGTCTTCTCTCTCTTTCTTGTTCAGTCTACCTAACCATTTATCAATTTTATTGATTTTATTGAAAAACCAGATCTGAGTTTCATTTATTTTCTCTATTTTTGCTTCTCCATTGATTTTTATCATTATTTCTTCTCTTTTACTGGTTTTAGACGTAAATTTTCATCCTTTTTTGTGTTTTGCACGGTAGAAATTTGGATCACTGACTTCAGATCTTTCTTCTTTGCTAAGATAAGCATTTAAACCTACATTTTTTCTAACTGTTGCTTTAACTGCAGTCCATAAATTTTGATGTGTTGTATTTTTACTTTCATTGAGTTCAAAATACTTTTTAATTTCCCTTGTGATTTCTTCTTTGCTCAATGGTTGATTTAAAAGCATGTTGTTTATTTTCCAAATATGTGAGGATTTTCCAAGAATTTCCTTGTTACTGATTTCTAACTTAATTCTGTTTTGGTCAGGGAACATTCTCTATAATTCCAATCCTTCTAAATTTATCGAGATTTGTTTTACAATGCAGCACATTGACTAGCTTGGTGAATGCTCAGTGTGTACTTGAAAGAATGTGTGGTCTGCTGTTACTGGGTGAGTTGTTTTATAAATGTCGGTGTCAAGGTCAAGTTGGTTGAAGTCTTCTACATACTTACTAATGTTCTGTCTACTTCTATCAATTGCTGAGAAAAAAGTGTTGAAATTTCTGACTTAAACTGTGCATTTGTCTATTTCTGCTCACAGTTCCATCAATTTTTGCCTTATATCCTGAAACTCTTTTAATAGGTACATAATTTTGAAAATTTTTATGTCCTATTGATGCATTTACCCTCTTTATCTTTATGAAATGATCCTCTTTATGACAACAAAAATGTCTTCGTGATTTAGGTGGTAGTTGAAACCAGAGTTTGGAATGATATGTGAGGGTGGGAGAGGAGAATATGGAATGGGAAAAGACAAAAGTTAGCAACAGAACCCTTTTAAGAAGGGTGGCAAAAAATATTTAAGAAGTTGGCAAAAGATGAGGCACCTGGGTGGCTCGGTCAGTTAAGCATCTGACTTCTGTTCAGGTCAAGATCTCACAGTTTGTGGGTTCAAACCCCACATCAGGCTCTGTGCTGACAGCTCAGAGCCTGGTGCTTTCTTCGGGTTCTGTGTTTCCCTCTCTCTCTGCCCCTTCCCTGCTTGCACTCTGTCTCTCTCTTAAAAATAAAATAAATAATTTTTTTAAAAAGTTGGTAAAACAAAAGCAGCCCATGACTGAGATTAAAATGAAACCAAGACGAAACTTGAAGAAGAATCATGGAAATGTGGTGCTCCAGAAACAAGAGAGAATTTTTAAGAAGAACATATTTAATATGATGTCGAATGCTTCTGAGCCACTATTTAAGATGAGATCTGAAAATTAACAATAGAAGGCAGCACTGAAGAGGTTATCAATAACCCTACCAAGAGCATTGCAATAAGGAGATAGACTCATATTAGATATGAAAGGAAGGAAAAAGAGGTCAATATCTTCAAGACTTACTAAGGGGAAGGAAAATTTGAAGGTACAGAAGAGAGAGGCGCTCATGATTTCAGTGAGAAAGGGATATTTCTTAGAGTTACAAGTTGACTGGAATAAGAAATGTAACAAAATGCCAGTATTAACTGGCATAATTCATAAAAACATCATTTTATCACTCTTCATAAACTTTAATGAGGATCATTTCTACACATCTTAAGACACTATTTAACTTTATTTTTCCCTAATTTTTTTTGTACAAGAAATACTAACTACTATTTTTAACACATCTGGTTTATCACAGAAACATTTATAATTTACCAGTTACTTTCATTTGGTTCCATCAGTTTCCTCTTAGTGTACTGCTATGCCTCTCCATACAAGAATGTCATATTTTCCCTTTATGCTAATGTATACAACATGAAGAAAATATGTTTTCCAAGTTACTTTCGGTACATCAATTACATATTTTCCGTCACTTCTAATTTGGAACACAACGGTTTCTTTCTGGTTTTTAACATCATATAACCTACACATAAAATGTGAAGAATACCATATTTGCAACAATTTATAAGTAGTTATTGTTATAAAGAGTAATAGTAGTAACAAATAATGCATTTTTCTTTTTCACATGTCAACGTGTAATCTGCATAGACATTATATATTCTTAAAAAGGTCTTAATGATGTATCTGATTTTTCATTTATGGAGACACTCTTTGCTCATTGTTAAAAGGCTTCTCTCTCAGGATTCTTAATCATTTTTAAGTCACAGTTTAAGCTTGAGAAAATGACAAAAGTTATGCTCCATGTTCCTAGAAGACATATTATCTATATTCACATATAATATTGCACACCCTTTTAGAGTTAAAAAAAAAGAATCTGATTTAGAGGAATATAAACTTTTTGGATATTGATGGTAAAGAGCACCAGGATCTGAAAACATGACTTTGGGAATCAGTTAGATTTGGATTCAAGTCTTGACCCAGCACTTGGTTGGATGATCTTGGCCAAGTTACTTAGCAATTAGCTATTACTTAGCTTAAGTATACTCACATGTAAGATGGGGTTAGAGAAAAGATCAAATCAGATGAAAAAAAGTAAAGTATATGACCAGTGCAAATAATGTAGATAATCGATGTTTGCTTTAAATATCAGGGAAACAACTTCAATGGAATGGTTCTTAAAGGCATGAAAAGTTTCCATTTACATTTTGCTTTTCATGTTCAATTCTGACTTGGATTAAGAATCTCACAGATGGGATACCTGGGTGGCTCAGTAGGTCATGATCTCAGGGTTCGTGGGTTCGAGCCCCACATCAGTCTCTGTGCTGACAGCTCAGAGCCTGGAGCCTGCTTTGGATCCTGTGTTTCCCCCTCTCTCTGCCCCTCCCTCACTTGAGTTCTCTCTCTCAAAAATAAATAAACATTAAAAATTTTAAAAAAAAGAATCTCACAGAAAGTTCATCTCAAGCTAACACTTTTTAATTGTGGAGGTGATCAGAGGGAGTATCACTGCACTGGATGGGTACTGTTCAGGTAGAGCCCAGCTCTCATGGGGACAGGGATTCTAGTCACCAGATACCACATGTGACAAGATACCACGTCAGGAGGTACAATAAATTATCGCTAGTGCTTCATGAATCCTATAGACTGGCATGTGTTTTCCAAGGTTGTCCCAATATTAGTAATTCTCAAGGTAGCCAGGCAGAAAGGATGTTTAATATTGCCAGAAAAAGAGTACATACATGTATGTTTCACAAACAAGATAGAAAAACTGTGATATGATTTTATGAAATGACCTGAGTCACCCTCCTATGTTTCAATTACCAAAGAGAGCCTTGACATACAATATTGTTTTCAAGATTTTTAAAATGTCTTACAAGGCTGCAAGGGTAACCCTGGTTACAAAGACAATTAGTTTTGGTTCATCTTGACATTTTTGGCCTCTTTCAGTGGTGCTCTCCCAAAAAGCCCTGTAGTCTGAGACACAGCCTTACTAAAGAGAGTGAGGCTTTAATTTGAATTTCCTTGTCTCTCCTCTGATTTCAACCAACGAACAGGATCCTAAGGCAGTGTGCTGACCTCGGAACATAAGTCTAGACAGAACACTAAAAATTGCCTTTAAAAGGTGCCATGAACAGTATCCAAAATATCATCCCTTGAATAGGTTAGACAACTTCTTGTGCCAAAATCCTTCCATGTGTGGTTGCACCCAAAGCAGGTGCTTCTATGGAAAATATATCCAAGACTGTTGTGTCTCAGTTCACTTTGAGCAAAGCCAGTTTTTTCAATTTAAAAAGTACTTGCGTAGATGTCTCTGAGATGTTTTACTGACTTAGTAATCCAAGTAACTTCTGACAGAGGCTAAGGGAAGATATCCCTCTCTCAGAATCTTTATCATAGAGCAAGAGCTTTTAAATGTTTTGGGAAAGTTCTGCCCTTCTGAAGTTGAATTTTGTTCAGGACATGAAGGTTTTAAGGACATCTGCCTCCTTGCCAATTTTATTATTCCACTATTTTTTATTTAAATTACAGATCCTTTTTTGTCTCTTTCTCTTTGAGAGGCTGGCACCAGATCATCCTCTGAATAGAGCAGACATTCCAAAGGATGTCCTGCCAACAATAATGGAAAGCTGGATACAACTGAATGGTATAAAAAGGTACCTGAGATGCTTAGAAAACTGTTAAGTTTAATGCTGCACACCCAGAGCACATGCCAACTACTACAGCTGCTGATTATACATGAAGAATGTGAGTGTGTGTATGCGTGTGTGTGTATGCTTTTAAATTCATGGCCTCTTTTTAATTTCTTGCTCATGAATCTCTACACATATGTCTTTTAAAATGTCTTGTTTATAGAGGGTCAACCATTTCTGTTTAATGAGATGGGCCAAAAGAACTTTAATCACTCACAGACTCACAAGGAAAATGACAATGTGTCCCAAATAAAAGACTGAGCAGGAATTATTGCTAAAATATCTTAAATGTTCTCCAATAACATTTGCCAAACATAATTTATAATACTGACTGAAACTTTCTTCTCTTTAAGAGATGTCCACTTGGGGCGCCTGGGTGGCTCAGTCATTTACGCATCTGACTTGATTTCTGCTCAGATCATGATCTTGCAGTTCATGAGATCGAGCCCCACATCGGGCTCTGCACTGACAGCATGGAGAGACTGATTGGAATTCTTTCTCTCCCTCTCTCTCTGTCCCTCCCCCACCTGTGCTCACTCTCTCTCGCTCTCCCTCTCGCCCTCTCTCTCTCCCTCTCTCTCTCTCAAAATAAACTTAAAAAAAAGAAGTGTACACTCATTTGAAGGAAATAGTGTTTTTTTGAAGGAAAAGTGTCTATTTGAAGGAAATAGAGCCTTTTGAACTCTCAAAAATGTGAAGCTGCCTTTTTTAAATTCTAAGAATATTATGTAGAAAATATTAAGGAACTATCTCCTTAATTTAAATAAATAGCACAATGAATTCATTGAACATCCAACCACCATAAATAACATTGAGAATACTAAAAGGCACATGGCTGAGAAGATAAAGCAAAACCCTACTTTCCCAGAAAATTTGTATTTCACAAGGAAAGACACAACCTTTCTGAAAGCCTTGATCTTTGTGCCTTCAAAAGTCATTTGATTGTTCATTAGCAAATGTGCCCTAAATTACAGAACTGTAGTAAAGAGTAACTTTAAAGTGTACTGAAAATGTAAACTGCTGAAGCCCTGAAGACAAACATACCTCATGTAATTTCATAAGAAAAGGAGGGAATATATGGACACACCTATGCAAAAAAAATTAGTAAAGAAACAGGACATAAACTGATATTACACTTAGATAAGCTTTCCTCCTTAAATGAAACTTTAAATAGGAACAAAGACCTTGATACTGGAGGACCTGCTATAGTGTAGCTGATTTAAAGCACCCGGGGTTTAAACGCTCACAATATATTATTTTCGGTAAGTACACTTCTGGAATGTTTCAGTTTGGATTAAGCATCCTGAAACATGGATTTAATTAAAGGAGCCCTTCTGATAATTATGGGACTGATTTTCAAAGGCGTGCTAGATGATTCAGATTCCTGGTAACATTCTGAACTGCATCATTTAAAGCCTGGTCTGGAAGAACTATGTTCTGAGAATTTACCATTTTCCAAAAACTAAAGAAATTTCTTGGCTGAACATTTAGAAGTCAAAAATTGGTACTTAGAGCATCTTTATGTTAAATATTATCAATTTTGAGCACTTTTAGGAGTCTCGTAGGAAAGCCTCAAAAGATATGGCTGGCATTTGATAAGATGAGGTAACATAAGATTGTCCAGAGTCAGCTAAGAATTCTGAGAACTCTTCCAAAATTCTGATCAGTGAAGAGACTTTGTGGATACTGAAATCACTAAAACATCTTAGCTCAAGAACAGGTAAAAACAGTGACCTCCAAAAGGAAATTTTATGTTCTACCTGGGAATGGGGAAAACAAGACACTGGGGTCTAGAAAGAAAATAAAACTTTATCTATATTTAGTTTTTAACTCATTAAGAAAACTTGTATGTATACATTTATAACACACTTAACAGATTAGAACAGTAGCATATGAATATAATGCATAAGTAAATAACTATACATATTTTTGGACACATGATCAACAATGTCTTTCTTTTTTTTAATTTTATTTTCTTAAATTTACATCCAAATTAGTTAGCATATAATACAACAATGATTTCAGGAGTAGATTCCTTAGTGCCCCTTACCCATTTAGCCCATCCCCCTCCCACACCCCTCCAGTAACCCTCTTCAACAATGTTTTTCTAAATTGATATCCCAAATTCTGAGGCACTCCTCCTGCATTCTGGACCTCTCGGCATCTCACAATCTGGGCAGGAGGGTCAGTACCAGGTCTGTGCTGCCTGGTACTGCCTGATGGCAGGCTGGGGCGGTGAGCTGTTCTATACTGTTGGGAGACAGATCTGCTGGGCTGTGGACTCAGTTACTTCCTCAATAAATATTTACCAAGCACCTATGAGATCTAGGATAAAAAGTGAAGAGAGGAGACATAGTTCCAACTTTCACAGAGTTTATATTCTAATGAGGAAAAAGAAGATAAAAAAGCAAGAAAATGAGGAAAACCTACCAAAAGGCAGTATTACAAAAGGAGTATTCCATCCTCCTGATGGAAGCATTACCTATGTGATACTCCTGCCAAAAATGCTGAACCAGACTCGAACCATGAGAACATAAGTAAACAATGAAATGAAAAGGTATTCTCAAATTTTCTCATAACATGAAAGACAAAAAGAAGCCGAGGAACTGTTCTAGATTGAAGATGACGAAAGAAATGTAATAATGTAATGTATGATTCTTCTAGGATCCTGGATTGAAGAAAGAACAGCTATAAACAACATTATTGGAACAAGTGAGCCATTTAAATAGGGACTAAAGATTAGACAATAGCATTGGATCAGTGCAATTGCTCTTGACCGTGATAGTTTTGTTTTGATTATTTAGAAGAATGATTTTGTTCTTGGGAAATGTACACTGATGTAGGTAAACCTAGGAGAACAATATAAGGCATTGGCTGACTAATCTTCTAGTTTTTCTGTAAACTTGAAAATTCTCAAAATGAAATGTTATGAATAATAAACAGAACGTGTGTGTGTGTGTGTGTGTGTGTGTGTGTGGCAATATAAGGAATAGTAGGGCAATGAGGGTGCACAGAGGTGGGAGTATCATTTTTAGCTGGTGATGAGAGAGACCTTAATATGTTGACATTTCAGCAAAGATGTAGCAGTAGAGACAACTGAAGAGGCAGACCACATAGCTATCTGAGAAGCAAGAGTTCCAAGCAGCACACCTACCACACTTAAAAACAGAGAAGATTCTAATGGGACTGAAGCAGAGTGAATGAGAGGGATTATGGAAAGAGAGGAAGTTAGAGAAGTAACAGGGACTAAGATCACTTGCTGAGCCTTATAAGGCATGATGAGCCTGTGGGAATTTTATTCTAATTATGAAGAAAAACTGCTAGGGGTTTCTGAACTGAAATATAATGTAGTCAATTTTGATTCTACTGTAAATGGAATTGTTTTCTTATTTTTAGGATTGTTCATTGTCAGTATATCAAAATATGATTGATTTTTTGTGTATTTTCCTTGTACCTTGTAAAGTTACTGAATCCATTCACTACATCCAGCAGTTTTTTAGTGGTTTCCTTAGGATATTGTATGTTTAAGATCATGTCATTTGTGAATAAAGAGAGTTTTATTTCTTCCTTTTCAACATGAATGACCTTTAGTTCTTTGTCTTGCCTAATTGCACGACCTCCTATATAATGCTGAAAAGAAGTAGTGAAAGTGGACATTCTTGTATTGTCCACAGTCTTGGAAAGCATTTCATTATCTGTAGGCTTTTAGTAAATTCTTTTTTTCAGGTTAAGGAAGTTTTCTTCTATTTCTTGTTTGCTGAGAATCTTTATCATGAGTAGTGGTTGGCTTTTGTCAGATGTTTTCTCTACATTTATCAAATTCTTTGTCCATTGTAATCTACTCTGAAAGGAACATTTTGATGGCTTTGGAGGAAGAGTGGATCAAAGGTAGAACAGAAAGATCTTTTAGAGAACAATTTTAATAGTCCATGCAAGAGACTGTGATGGTTTGGACTATGGTGATAGCAGTGGAAGTCATGAGATTTTGAGGTAAATTTCAAATTTCGAAGTAGGTGGATTTTGAGTAAATTTCAAATATAGAGCTAATGGGATTTGCTAATAGATATAATATAGTATATGAACAAAATAGACTTCAAGGAAGACTCTGGAGTTTGTTTTTGTTGTTTTCTTCTATTTTTCAGCAAGAAGGAGGATGGCATTTCTACTTATTAAAATGGAGGCATTTTCTTTTTAATATACTTTTATATTTTAGAGCAGTTTGAGATTCACAGCAAAGTTGAGAGGAAAGAACAGAGAATTCTCATATGTGCCCTCCCCCAACACATGCACAGCCTCTCCCCTTATCAACATCCTCACCAGAATGGGGACATTTGTGACAATCGATGAACCAATACTGGTACCAAAATTAACCAAACTCCATGGTTTAAGTTAGGATGGACTCTTAGTATTGTAGTTCTATGGGTTTTGCCAAATATATAGTGACATTTATCCACCATTATAGAATCATACAGAATACTTTCACTGCCCCCCAAATCCTCAGTTCTAGCTAGTCACCTATCCCACGTCCCTAACGCCTAGCAACTACTAATCTTTTTACTGTCTCCATAATTATGCCTTTTCCACAATGTCATATGTTTGGATTAATACAGTATGTTGACTTTCAGATTGGCTTCTTTTACTTAGTAATATGTATTTAAGATTCCTCTGTGTCTTTGTGTCTTGGTAACTCATTTCTTTTCAGTACTAATATTCCATTGTTTATTTATATCACAGTTTATTTAATCACATCACCTACTGAAGGATATCTTGGTTGCTTCCAATTTTGGACAATTATAAATAAAGTTGTGACAGAGATCCACATGCAAGTATTTGTGTGGATATGAGTTTTCAACTCATTTGGGTAAATACCAAAGAGCATGATTACAGGATCCTATGGTAAAAGTATATTCACTTTTGTAAGAAACTGCCAAACTGTCCTCCAAAGTGCTTGAACCATTTTGCATTCCCACCAGCAATGAATGAGATTTTCTGTGGCTTCACATTCTTGCCAGCATTTGGTGTTGTCAGTGTTTTTTTTATTTTAATCATTCTAATAGCTGTATAATAGAAATTACATTTTTATCTTCTGTAAACACAGACACACACAAAGAAGATTAAAAGTCAAGAATGAATAATCAAGTCATCAACTTTGGACTCAATGTGAAACTTCTCCATAGAGGAATTTGTGCTAAACATGAATCCCATCACATTTCATAAGATGGGAGCACTGTAAGATAGTCCCTGTTCATGACTACAAAGGATAGATACTGCCAGAGTTTCAGGTTTGACCAAAAGTACGATCTTTCTTTTTTATTTTTTCCAGGAGAGAGACCACATTTACTGCCTGCCCTGGACTGATGCCCAGAGTGGGCGGGGCATGAGGGGTTAAGGCCCTGTTCTGGAGAGTAAAGGTGCACTCAGTGGATGTGGGTCATGTCGCCAAGGAAGGGTGTCTTCCTGCAGCCAGTGCAGAGCTGGTCCATCCAGAGTGGTACCTCTGGCTGCAAGGGCTTGCAGTGTGGGCAGAAGGTGAGGTGCACAAGGTAGTTGAGCAGACAGTTGGGGAGGCCGTGTAGAGGTCAGAAAAGGGCATGTGGCACCATGAGATGTAGGTGGGGTTGTGGAGGGTGTGAACATGCTCCCAAACTGAGCATCGAACGGGGCCTTGGTGATGCACCTTGGCTCCTGCAGCTCCTTCATCCAGGCAGCCAGAACCTACAGCGATTTGGCATACTGGTAGGTTAGCATGCTCTCCAGCAGCCCCGTGAGCGCTTGCTGCCATGTCAGTGAGTCCATGTATTGTACTGCTCCATGCTGATGACGTGAATCTCACGCTCTAACTTAGGAATGATGGCACCCACAGCATGAGGTCCACCAGGTCACTGTACACGTGGTCTCTGAAGTAGAGCACGCAGAGACCACCCTATTCTGTCAGGTGCAAGAAGTCATACATATGATGTGGTCCCAGTGCAGGGAACCCTTCTCATCAAGTTTTCTGAAAGGTTTGCACTAGTCAGTGAAGAAGCTGGGCTTGTCCACCTGGACGATGACCATACTGAAGAGTTGGCGCCAGTCAGGACCCACCCTGTGCCACATCCCCTTGTTCATGAAGCTGAAAGGACTGTTAGTGGTGAGGAACAGCTGCTTCCTATGGGCCACCGGGCAGCTCAGGATAGCAAATGTCTCATCCCCTCTCAGGATGTCCTTGTCCATATCCCGCCCAATCCACTGGTACACGAGGCCCTTCACATCCATGGCTCGAATGGCACCCGTCACATCCTTGCAGAGGTGAGCTTGGTCAGTGACCTAGGAAGTGGTCCACCTTGCAGGACAGAGTGCCATCTGTGGCAGGGAGATGTCCATGAACTTCTGGATGGAAGACCCTTTCCACAGAAGCCACTCATCTGGTACAGTGGATGTACTGGGTGTCCCCATATAGGTGGATCACCTCCTCCTCAGGCACAGGCTGGAGGCCCTTGGAGGCCATCCCCAGCATCATGTACTGGAAGGCATCAATCTTCACCGGAAGGCTCTTCTGAATGTAGCGGAGGCCTTCGATAGCAAAGCTGGGGTCATAGTCATATTTCCAGATCCTCTCTGGGTACTTATAGTGTTAATCAGGACGTCACAGGTGGCACTGAAGATCTTAGAGTGCAACACATCTGTGTATTGGGCCAGCATATAGTGGTATTCCAAGCCATGGTCTTCAACATCAGGCAGGATGATCTCGTTGTTGGCATAGATAGCTGCTGGGTTCAGGAGACAGCAGATCTCAGAGGGGGCAGTCATGCACCAGTCTCCACATGTCCTGGTAATGAGCCAGGTAGAGCTCAGGGCCCTCGGGCTATGGATGCTGGGACCCAGGGGCCACGGCCAAGGCAGGAGGATGAGGTCAAGGTGGCTCATGGCCTATCCCCAGCAACCCCTGCTCAGCAGCTAGCACTAAGTGGCCTCCCACAGCCCTATAGCCCCATGCCTGTCACACACCACGCTGTTGCCCACGCAGTCCTCCCAACAGTACTATTTTCTATAAGCACTAAGGCACAAATGATTTACATGGTCTGAGTAAATTTACATTGGAGTGCCACTGTGCATATGTTCTTCATTTTATTTTTTTAAGTTTATTTATATATTTTGAGAGAGCACAAGCAGAGAGGGGAAGAGACAGAGGGAGAGAGAAAGAATTCCAAGCAGGCTCTGCACTGTCAGCACAGAACCTGATGTGGGGCTCAAACTCATAAACCACAAGATCATGACCCCAGCCCAAGCTGGACACTTAAGGGACTGACTCATCCAGGTGCCCCAGGGCATATGTTCTTTAAATGAGCTCCTTATAATTTTAGGGTTCTAACAGAACATCTTGTAAATGCATGACATCATCTTGATAGAGATCTGCGACCTTTTCTTATAAGACTTTGAAAAGCATTTTTCGGGGCGCCTGGGTGGCGCAGTCGGTTAAGCGTCCGACTTCAGCCAGGTCACGATCTCACGGTCCGTGAGTTCGAGCCCCGCGTCAGGTTCTGGGCTGATGGCTCGGAGCCTGGAGCCTGTTTCCGATTCTGTGTCTCCCTCTCTCTCTGCCCCTCCCCCGTTCATGCTTTGTCTCTCTCTGTCTCAAAAATAAATAAAAAACGTTGAAAAAAAAAATTAAAAAAAAAAAGAAAAGCATTTTTCTTGAATTGTAAACTCAAAAAAGAACTTTAAAGTTTTCTTAGAACAAATCTATCATCTTCCACCACAGGCAGCTGAGGCCCAGAAAATTTAACTTGCCCAACCGTGTTTGGGATCATCTGCAGTGGGGCAGCTCAAGAACCACTTCACACCCTTTCCATTCTACCATTGTGCCCCTTGATATTAACCATCAATAGTATCCTTACTAATTCTACTTGCCTTTCTTTCCTGAGCAATTACAACTTACCTACAGTTTTTTTATCCTGTTGCATAAAAGCCCTATTTCTGTTTGAAATGGTCAATCTACTTGCAATGAAAACTGATGACAGTGAAGATAATTCTAAAATCATGGCTCTTCAAGGAATATTTTCACAAATTTTAGATTAGTTTTCCTTAAATAAATTTCAAAACCTGTAATGTGGATATCTGAATGGTTTGAGATTTGCCCATCCCTCTTTTTCTGACATCCCCTTTTCTGTGTGTGTGTGTGTGTGTGTGTGTGTGTGTGTGTTTTAATGTTTAGTTATTTTTGAGAGAGAGGCAGAATCCAAAGCAGGCTCCAGACTCTGAGCTCTCAGCAGAGTCTGATGCAGGGCTCGAACCCATGAATGGCAAGGTCATGACCTGAGCCAAGTTGGACGCCCCATCCCCTTTTCTTAAATTCTGTAAACCTTCCCTCCCCTCCCCTCCCCTCCATTCCCCTCCCCTCCCTTCTCCTCCCCTCCCTTCCCTTCTCCTCCCCTCCCTTCCCTTCTCCTCCCCTTCCTTCCCTTCCCTCCCCTCCCTTTGTTTCCCTCCCCTCCCTTCCCTTCTCTTCCCTCCCCTCCATTCCCTTCCTTTCCTTTCCCTCCCCTCCCTGCCCCTTCCCTCTCTTCCCTTCCTTTCCCTTTCCTTCCCTTCCTCTCCCTTTCCTTCCCTTCCTCTCCCTTTCCTTCCCTTCCCTTCCCTTCCCTTCCCTTCCCTTCCCTTCCCTTGAGTGAGCCTGGTTGCCTTTCTTTGCTTTTCTTGTGCTTTTGGGTCCTTTCCTCCCTAGCAGACTCTCCTTTAAGTTAATGAAAACTAATAGTCTGATGGTCACTTCGACATTCATCTTTTACGTTACCATTCCTATGTAGACTTATATACTTCATTTTGTGCAAATTCTGAGATTCTAATTTATATAGAGATAACAGTGCACATTATGTTCTTCCCTAGCAATTAAAAAGAAAAGGTTACTTTCAAGCCTGTTATAAAATAATAACATACTGTATCAGCAAAAAGAGCAAGAACAGTTTTTTTCCTCATTTCCTGAATTAAGGAAAATAGCATATGAACAGACAGCAGAAACATACGGTGATATGAAATCTATTTGAGCAACTAATGTGCTAAAATATAAGGTTGATGAAGTATTGGGATTTATCACTAGGAAAATATAGAAGCAACTGCCACAGTTATCCACTGGGAAATTAAAAAATAATAAATAAATAAGGAGCCAGTAAGTAACTGTGAATGAGAAGATACAGATGTTTCATGAAAATAAAACACTGTCTTAATGTTGCTTTGACGGTACTTAAATATAATAAGTCTACACAATGACAGATTATCCCATGACACTGCTGGAAAAGAGGTTATCACTATGAGATATTTATAACAGCTAGGTTCTGCTTCAACGTCTAATTGAAATATCAGACATGATATATGCTTAGTAGATATATTCATACTACAATCATACTAAAAATGAAACTCAAACATAAGAAAAAGTATGATGCTACTAGAAGTGAGGAAGGACAGTTTTATGAAGATATGAAAGAAACTTGGATTAGAAATGGAAAATAAACCAGTTACCTTAGATATTAGTGGTTGATGTATTTAGTTTTATTCGTTTAGTTTATTTCAACTACCTATTTAGACTATCCTTTTTTATATAACATTTAAGGAGTTCAATATTTGAACTCTGGAGAAAGTAACATGACAATTAAATTTTGAAAATGGGGGGCACCTGGGTGGCTCAGTCTAACTCTTGATTTCAGCTCAGATCACGATCCAAGGTCAAGGGATAGAGCCCAGTGTTGGGCTCCATGCTGAGCATGGAGCCTGCTTAGGATTCTCTCTCTCTCTCTCTCTCTCTCTCTCTCTCTCTCTCTCCCCTCCCCGCCTCTCACTCCTGCTCATGTGCTCTCTCTCTCTCTCTGTAAAATGAAAAAAATATTTTTTTGAACATGCAGACACTATAAATTTGTTCCTGTGATAGACTTAAAAGTATTTATAACTCTTCTAAACAGTTTAATGTATTTGATCATTGAAAACCATCATTTAATGTTGCATTATACAGAGTTGTATTGGACAAACACAACTCCTTCTTCTTTTTAAATTTTTTTAAATGTTTATTTATTTTTGAGAGAGAGAGGGAGACAGAGCGGAATTAGAGGAGGGCAGAGATAGAAGGAGACACAGAATCTGAAGCCGGCTCCGGGCTCTGAGCTGTCAGCACAGAGCCCGATGCGGGGCTCGAACTCAGGAACTGTGAGATCATGACCTAAGTCAAAGTCGTACGCTTAAGTGACTGAGCCACCCAGGCACCTCAAACACAACTCATTCTTGAAATGTAATAATAAAACATTATTTTGTCTTCCAATGTCTTTTATTTTTATTTGATGGGACAATATTTTTCCTGTTCTTGGAAGTAACAATTTTGATACTGACATTAAAATGTCCGGAACCATGTAACAGGTAAAACTTTGAATTTATTTTAAAATTAAGCCATCTCCTACCCCTCCTGTTACCCTTCCTGAGCTCACAGCAATATGACATTATCTTCAACTCCTCTATGTAAAGATCTGCTTATCCCTTAGTGTTGGCAGCCCTCATCCCAGACTTTCCTTGTGTTGACTTTCATCATCACACCTGTAACATGTATACATTCCCTAACCCCAATAAAAATCTGAATGTGCAGACTTCAAGTGAGGCCACTCTTTTCTTGCTAATTGCCAGCATGTTGCCTGGCCTCGCTCATCCTAGAGATTTTAAGATGAGACTAAGACCTCACTCTTAGACTGGTCTTATGAAAACCTCCTGTCTACATGTAAGACTCAAGGGTAATGCAATTATTGGTACTTACCAGGGTTTCAAGCCCATTATATCTATGGTGCAAGCCATCATCACATCCAGGTTAGTTCATGTGTCTGGTCCAGCCAGTGTAAATGACTTGGACAGTGTGCCAAAAGTAGTTCGTATGTTCAGACCATCAGTCTCTCTGGAATGGTCACTGTTGAAGAGTTGGTTCAGATAATAGCCATATATTTATCTTTCCTCTATCTTTTTATAGAGCTGAAAAAAGCTCTATCTTCTAGCTGTGAATGCCTAAAGATGGCTATGACTGAGGAGGAGGGGTAAGTGGGGCTTTCACTGGCTCTTACCAAGATTTCGGTCTCTGCTGCGTCCTGACCTAGCCCCTAGGTCCCTTAATGGGGTTGACTCCAGTCCCACTGGAGAGAGACTCCATTACCCATGAGACTCAATCCCTACTTCATTCACTCTAGGCTCTACCATGCACCCTCCCCAAGCAAGATACTCCAGAGATGGGGCACAGGACTAACCATAGGCAGTACTTGCTACCACACTCTGTGTCACCTTGGGAAGTTCACTTTAGCCTTTAAACTTCAGTTTCTTCATCTCTAAAGTTACAACAATAATAATACTTACCTAATAGGGTTCTTCTGAGGATTAAGTGAGCCTCATTCATGTAGGAGCACTAAATCAACAATCAATATATTCAGTTGACAGTAGAGATTTTATTGACTAGAGGGATCACATGAATATGGCTTGTAACCAAACACCCATACCTAATACATCTATCATCTAAGCGCAAAATAATATATATATGTATACACATATGTGTGTGTAAATATACATATGAATATACGTCTTATACACCGACAAGTATTTAATTTACGTCACTATGTCCTTGGAAATATTTTGCTGTGAAGTCCAGCTACATCCTGCAGAGAACAAATAGGTCCTGAGACTACATGGAGATGAATAGGAGAACAGGGGAGAGTAGTTTTCCAGATATCCTTCCTAAGGTCCCAGGCACAAGTGAAGGCAATTTGGCTCCCCCAGTCCAACCTGGTCATCAGCTGAATATCACTGAGCGAACCCAGTCAACATCATGTGGAGACACAGAAGAGCCCAGCTGAGCCCTGTCTGAATTTCTGACACACAAAATCATAATACAGTTAAAAGGTTGTTGTTTTAAGCTGCTAAATTTTGGAATAGTTCTTTACACAGGTAACTGAAAACTATCTTTATTTAGGCTAGGCTTTATTCAGGAGATAGCCATGTTATAATTAAGCTTATATTTAGGTTATCAAGTGTCATCATGAGCTTAAGATGTATTTCTCTCTGGGAACAGGAAAGCCTAGGCACATTAGCTTGAAAAAATGAGAAGAATCCTGGAAAATATATAATCCTAAAGAGAAACTAGAGTCTTGCAGATGATCATAACCCACATTAGTGACTAGACCGCATAGACTTCTGTCAAAATTGCTTGGCATCTATATTTTTACCAGCCTCATCTGAATTACTGTCCTAATCCTTATGTATATATGTATACGGAGATGGGTTTGCCATGGGCTGGGTGCAAGTTGAGGAGTTAACTCCCGAAGGAGTTATTTCACTTATATTTCCGTAAGATATTGAATGCAAGCATTTCATGCAGACACTTTGCAAACAGCATAGCTATGATACCCTGAAAGCCTCAGCACACCAGAGGAACAGTGCCTAGCAGGGAATCACTGGGTTCAAGAGAAGCAGCGATACTGCCAGGCACAGCAGAACTTGACACAGCCGTGGTAGCACCCACTATCTGAATATGGTGTGTGGCTTGGAAGAGTCTGGCGGAAGTGGTCAGGAATCGAACAGGTGACCCATGTGGTCATCAGAGGAGACCAGGTGGAATAACGTCCCAGGCATACTCTGAGCAGTGGAGGAAAAAGCATCAGGGAGCTCGGACCCTGTGGGTAGAGTGAGCATCATCAAAACATGAGTCTGCATTCTCTTAACCCAGCTCCTCCGAGCCAGCTCTCTGGATTCATTACCTTTCCACGTTCCCCCTGTAAAGCAATGTGCATAATGCCCATGGCATGCTGAACTCTCACTGCTACAAAGCCAATCTCTGCTGTTACCACATGGGTGGTTACCAAGAGTCAATCAGTCTACTATAAAATCTATCCTATCTATGGCTGCCAAACAAGTTTTTGATGAATATTATGTAAACCAATGAGAATTGAATGCAAAAATCATTGTTTTTCAGAAAACTAAATAGTTTTTTCAATAAAGACAGGTCACTATAAAAAGATACTGTCAATTTAGTTTTAAATAATAGAATTGTACAAGGCTGAAACAAAAATGCAGAAAGATTGTGCACTCAGATTCCTTCACAATTCTCTTTAAGTTCTTGCCCCTCTTTCAAAAAACCAAACCTGGTTTTTAAATATTTAATATTTAATGTTCTGGGAGAGGTGGAAAATGTGCTGACACCTTTAAAGAAAACCCAAACAGGGGCACCTGAGTGGCTGAGTCGGGTGAGTGTCTGACTTGGGCTCAGGCCATGATCTCATGGCTTGTGAGTTCAAGCCCCACGTCAGACTCTGTGCTGACAGCTCAGAGCCTGGAGCCTGCTTCAGATTCTGTGTCTCCCTCTCTCTCTCTGTTCCTGCCCCGCTTGCACTCTGTCTCTATCTCTCTTAAAAATAAACAAACATTAAAAAAATTTAAAAAAAAAAACAAAAAACCTTCACCTTTCATACTCTGCTCTGGACGCCCCTGAAAACAAAACAGCATTTTATAGCCATTACATCTCCTTTTGTGAATCACAGGCAGAGGATGGATTTAGGCGAATATTCCTATGCACATAATTTACTATATAATATTTGTTACCACTATCAATTTAACTTCTTTTGCTGAGTTTCTCCTTTTCTTAAGCAATTCTTGATACTGATTTTGACCTAGTATATGTTTTCTATATTTTTAAATTTTCACTGGCTTTTAAGAGATAAGAATGTTTTTACTTGTCTTACGTTCACCAGCTTTCACAATCTTCTTTGGAAAAAGAAGACTTAACTGCCCATAGTTATATATAAACCTAATTTCTTTGATTTTGATATGAATTTACTAAGAAAATAAAATTCAAGGTCTCGAAAGTTCCTATCAGAGATTCTAACCTTTGTTCTAAGTTGTATTAGCTAGGGTAGTAAAGTAGCTTGTAGGAAATAAACCCTCGAATCTCAGTCTTGTGCACCATATAGTTTATCTCTTATGTACAGGGTCCAATTGTGAATTTCTGGTCAGCACCATTCAGGAATCAGGCTTTTCCCATTGTTCCTTAAGGCATGGAAATCTCCTCCTGGATTTTCTGCATGTACTCAGGAAAGCAGTGCAATGAATATGCATGGAAAGTGGTGGAAGAGTTTTAAATGGACCGGGCCTAAAAGTCATGCATGAACTCTACTCATGTTGTATTAGACAGAATTCAGTTGTCTAGTGACATCAAACTGCAAGGAATACTGACACATATCGTCTAGCTGTTTGTCTTGGACGAAGAAGCAAGGCTGAGCGAGCATATGGCAACCTCTACAGCAAAAGCCCTGCACTGCCTATGTTTCCAACACAGAACAACAAACTTATCCCGTCTCCTAAAATGGTACTGAGGAGGAAAGAGAAAGATGTTCTCCGTTCTAACTTTTATTGCCCTTCTTAATGTAAAGACTTAAGACAAATCTTACCTGTAATGTGTTATAATATATTCTGAATTATTGATATCAATAACCAAGTTATTTCATTGCTATAATGTCCACTGAAACTTGCCTTCCACAGTGTTACACATATAGTTATGGAACACAGATATTACTTCTATAGGAATTAAAAGAAACACTAACAATAGCTTTCAGAGAAATAATCCCTGAGCAAAGCTAATTTTTTTAATGTTTATTTATTTTTGAGAGAGAGAGAGAAAGAGAGAGAGAGAGAGAGAGAGAGAGAGAGAGAGTGGGGGAGGGGCAGAGAGAGAGGGAGACACAGAATCTGAAACAGGCTCCAGGCTCTGAACTGTCAGCACAGAGCCCGACTCAGGGCTCGAACTCATGAGGCATGAGATCATGACCTGAGCTGAAGTCAGATGCTTAACCAACTGAGCCACCCAGGCTCCCCTAAAGCTAATTTTAATACAAAGTTCATTGCCCTTACTGATTTTGATTGAATAAATGTAGTTGGTTGATTGACTTCTTTGATTTTTTTAAACTAATGAGAAATAAAAAAGGGTTTTTATTACACAAAGATAATTACAGATTACGGAAACACAATCTATATTCATTTTAGATTCTGAAAGACTGTATGAAAACCAAATGTGATATGAAAATAACAGAATAATAATTTAAAATCTGGAGAATATACTTCATAGAGGTTTATATCCCAAGGAAAACCAAGCTAGAATTACATAAGTTAGAGCTCTAAAAACATTCTTTTTTAATGTACAATTTAGAAATGAAATAATCAAATCCAATTTAGATGAAATATTCAGAATGATTAATTTAAGATGTTTCACCAAAAAAATTCTTTAAATGTCCCAAGGGAACACAATGTTTTAAACTACAATCCAGAAAAACTTTAAACTATGAAAGAAAATAACTCCACTGTATATTTCTAATATTTTAGTTAATATCCATGATAAGACATTCTAGATCAAATAGCTTTAATGGACTCTCTTTATGGAATGCTCCTGCTACAGATCCTTCAGGAGAAAGATAATCTGCTTGTCTGTCTTCTTTGAATGACCTCCTTGGCTGCCTTTAAAATACCATTTTCCAGTCAGCAGCACTTAATTCTCCTCATCCATTTATTCATCCTAGCCCAGGCCAAGAATATTCTGGCATACTTCAGAACTAGAGGGTTGGATGGGTGGTGCCTGATAGTTTGTTCTTTGGAACAGTTATGATCACTGATGGAATAATAATTCATCTGACCAGAAAGGCCAAAGAAAAAATTGGAGAGGCCTGGGAAGCAGAACTGAGTTCAAGCAAAACAGTGTAGTAGGTGAGATTTATTTTCAGCATTTTTGATCGCTTTCCTTTCACTAATTTCCCTTCTCTAAGTTCCTCACTGTGAGGCTCAGCTTGAATGTAACCTCAGACAGTGCATTACAATCTGAACTTTTTCTCTGTTCTTTTATCTTGGGCATCATTTCACCCAGGCCTCCTCAATATCCTAGATGATGTTTACTGGCATAATTGATTAATCTTTGGTAATACCTGACTGCACATCAGTGCAGTGCGGTGTTACTCTATCCACAATCATTAGTATTTTAACACAGACCTACAGACATGAACATTTGAATTTCTCTTAGAGGCTGATACAGAATTCTGAAGATGTGTATACAAAGACCAGTCCCCAGCCTTCAAATCTGATCTGTATCTGTACTACAGTTACGGCCTTCTCCTTTGACAATGGGCCATTATTTTTCTTTCTTTCCTAATGTGCAATGGGATAATGGGTGTGTGTGAAGGGAGCAATCTCCTAGAAGATATTCATGTAATTCATGCTATAAGAAGGCTGATTATTTTGTTACTTTAGATTACAATTATCTTCTTTTTTTAATATTTTTTTTAAATGTTTATTCATTTTTCAGAGAGAGAAAGACAGAGTATGAGTGGGGGAGGGGTAGAGAGAGAGACAAAGACACAGAATCTGAAGCAGGCTCCAGGCTCTGAGCTGTCAGCACAGAGCCCAACGTGGGGCTTGACCCCACAAACCATGAAATCATGACAAGAGCTGAAGTCAGATGCCTAACTGACTGCGCCACCCAGGCGTCCCACAATTATCTTCTGAACATGATGGTCACAATTTCAAACGCCCACAGGAGCTCGGTGGGTAAAACAAAGGTGTGAATTTGGCAGTAGTACATACTTCTTCTTAGGAGTATTTAATCAATAAAAATATTTTAGACAGAGAGAGAACACATGAGTGGGGGAGACGTAAAGAGGGAGAGAGAGAGAATCTTAAGCAGGTTCCATGCTCTGCACAGAGCCAGATGTGAGATTTGATCCCATGATTCTGGGATCATGACCTGAGCCCAAATCAAGAGTCTGATGCTCAACCAACTGAGCCACCCAGGCACCCTCTACCTATGAGTATTTAAGTTAAACTGTCATAATTATCATGCTGGCTAAATTAAACATGCTTGCATCCTCTGCTTTAAGGTTCTTAACAACAAAACCACACCTCTGTGTTAAGGAACAGGAGGCTAGACATCACTAATAAGAATGAAAATCTCATCAGAGGCAGAAGGTACTCTATTACTCTATTACTCTGAGCCTTGATGATGGAAGAAAGGTCAAGCTATCTAATCTATAATTAAGAGCAGAAAGCTAATGTCTTAAGAGCAATATCCCATGTTTAAAAAAAATATGTCCATTTGTAAAGTAAATAGATGATAAGCTTCTGGGATTTAAAATTCTCTTCCTTATTATTTAATCTATTTTCAACCATTACACAATTAAAAAATGGTGCTCTTTTAATCAGAAAAGGAAACAATGAAATCTTTGTTCATTAAGATTAATTTGTTTAGAAGACAATGTTTATACTAACATGTTGATAGAACCATGCCCAAGTGGCAGGCATCAGGATAGCAGGCCATCGCATGGACCTGGGCCTGGATATCCTAAAAACCATAGGTGCTCACAATAGTCTCCAGATAGGATGCAAAGTGGAGCACTCTAGTGAATAACTCACAGCTGTGGGCTTTGCATGACCGCATGGCTCTACTGCTTACACTTCTGTGTATTTTTATTTTTTCCCCTGGTCATTTTGGGAACCCAGCCTGTATAAACTATGTTAATGGAACCAAGGGAAAGAGACATGGTCCATATTTGAAAAGAAGGGTAGAACGAGACAAAGTCCTGGAAATCCAGCTTGCTGGTGACAGCTACTGAAGGCCCCTGGGAAAGAGGCCCCTGACCCTGGTATTTGTCCCAAAGTCATGCTTTGATTTACATTTTTCTTGAAGGGGAAGACAGTATTCCCTAAACCTGGAATGAAATGAGTCAGGCAATGCCCTCTAAGCCCCCCCACCTTTTTATTTCACTGCTCTTAGACATTCTTTTAGGATAGAAATATGAAACTGAGGCATAAGCCTCACACACCTTCATAGATGACATAACTTCACCTCAAAGAGGGGGGAAAAAAAACTACATAATTACTTTATGGGAGAGCCAAAGAGATTTTCTTTGGTGCCTTGACTACTGTTTTTGTCCATGCTCACAACTAAGCAAACAAGAGGGGAGGGAGAAGTAACTTGGTTTTTTCAGATGGTTGATTGTACTTACTCTTATCTTAGCCAGAGTTGGAGACCTAGAGCGACAGGAGCCTGAGGTTTCCTAACTGCTCCCCAATCAATATATACACCTCTCGGTCTGGTATTTAAAGCCATCCACAGTTGCCCTTGTATTAATTTTCTATTAATGCATCACCACAAGTTACCAAAAATTTAGCAGACTGAAACAACACCTATTATCTCACAGCCCTGTAGGTCAGAAACCCCAGAATGCTCAGATAGGGATTGCTTGCCAGAGCAACCTCTGGGTCTCACAAGATCAAAGTGAAGGTGTCAGCCCACCCATCACTTATCTGGAGGCTTTTGGAGAAAATCCCCCTCCCAGGAGCCTTCAGACTGTTGGCAGAATTCAGTCTCATGCAGTTGTATAATTAAGGTCCTGTTTCCTTGAACCAGAGTTTCTAGAGGCTGCCCACATTCCTGGGCTGGTAGCCTCTCCTACTTCAAAGCCAGCAATGATGCACTGGATCCTTCTTGTGTTTTGAAGGTGACTTCTGCTTTCACCGACCTGGGAAGGAGCTCTGCTTTTAAGGGCTCATATGCTCACACTGGATCCACCAGGATAATCCAGGATAATCTTTTTAAGATTATCAACACTTTAAGATTATCACTTTAACAACATCAGAAAGACTCTTTTTTCCATGTAAAGTAATTTATTCATAATTGTTCTATCTCATCACATTCTTACGTTCCAAGAATTAGAAAATGGAATCTTGAGGTGGGAGTGGGGGGAAGGAGGAGGTTTTAAGAATTCTGCTTACCAAAGATCCTAAATAACAATATTCCAAGTCGAATCAAGACAATTCACTTCCTCAAACCACACCCATAGTGTCCTGTTTATCTTTTCTTACCTAGTTTCCTCTTTGTAGGATGTATCTCTCTGTTTACATTCCACTGCCTGACCCCACCTACCTAGGTCCTGCTGTAGCTTCAAGGTCAACTTCAAAGGACTCTTCCAACAAAAATTCCCCCTAGCGTGATCAGGCCCGTTACCATCCACACAGTTTAATGTATACTTCTCTTTTGATCCTAATTACATTATGCATTTCATTTTGTTCATCTTTATACTTATTTAGTCCTTGATAATGTATTGATGCAAATGCCTGGAAAGCTTTGAAGGTGTCTTCCTCACCTTTGAGTACCTCTACCGTTCAGTTCCTTATTACAGTTGAATTGTCACATATTCAATATGGTATTTTCTCAAAAGAAAGATGTCATTCTTTTCCCAAAGGGACCAAAGGCTTGAACCTGTAGGTAGGATACTCCTGACCTGCTCTGTGTGTGCTATCATGTGTATTCTCTGCCAGAACAGCACTCACCACACTATAGTGGTAGTATTTCCTCACATCAGTGCCTCTAACACAAAATATCTCAAGGACAGGGGGTCAGCTTCAGTCATTTATTTTCTCATTTGGCAAAGGTGGAGTTAGCTATTAGGCCTTGTGCCACGTACAGCGATACCACTGTGAACAAAAGAGACCTCATGGAACATACAGTCTAATGGGAAAGGCAGACATTAGGGAAACAATCAAAGAAATAAATACATACTTACAAGGTTCAGGAAGGAATCTGATGGAAGAATGAGAGAAGCTATTAGAAAGAATACCAAGGAACCTTACTGAAGGGGAAGGGCAAGTGGTACTTCCTTGAAAAGTGACATTTAACCTGAAACTTGAAAGAAAAACAGGAACTTTTCAGGAAAGAACATTGATAAGAATGGTCCAGGCAATGGTAGTGTAAGTAGGGGAGATGATGTGAAACGAAGCTAGAGAAGTAAAAAGTCAGGTCATTCAGAGCTTCATATGAGTTGAGGATTTAGATTCTCATTTAAGTGCTATTACAGTTACTGAAATTAAAGTTTTAAGTAAAGAAGTGAGATGGCTAGACTGAGTGTTTCAAAAGAACATGAGCAGTAGTGTGGTGATGAGTTGGAAGAACCACCCAGCAAAGAAGAGAGAGCAACGGAGGGGCCACAACAACCACCCACGGACTGGCCCTCTTCAAGTATCCATGACATATGGATCTTTTGATCAAATACTTTTGATCAAATACTAGTAGACTCCTGGGCTTCCATGGGTAGAGAGACTCCTACCTCAAATACTCTATGTTGGTTGTAAAGACGTTAAAAATGCTATGCAATAACATTTTTATGGAAGCTTAAAATATGTGTCAGTCAGTACAAATCATTGGACTTGTAATGTTTATGTGGCTCAATTAAATTCCATGTGCAAAATACTTAACACATCAACTGGTCTATGGTAAGTAATCAAAAAATATTAAGTCCCTTGTGCCTCTTCTTTATGTGGTCCTCACCACAACATGACATATTGGTGCCACTTGATTTAAACTACTATTTCCTCATCAGATACCAACGTAGTCTATATTCAAATGGTCTAAGTTTTAAGAATCCCATTACCAAATAAAATTTACAAAGTCCATCAAAGTTATATTATTCATCTATACACCTGAGTGAATTATTTACATTAATAAAGGAGACCATACAATCATTACCAATATGATTCTTAAAAAGGGCAAAAGCCCTATCGAGCATTCCTCTGAGCTGGCTACAAACTCCACCGCACTGAATTCAGAGTAAGACAGAAGTGATAAATGAGTTAGCATGACCCAATATCAATAAATACTCCGTCCACATGGGTTTTATCCAAGGCAGTTCAAAAATTTTGAGGAAGAAAAAATAGGCCAGTGGCAGAGATCCTGGAAAACTAGAATATTTTGGAAAAGTTTTGAAAGACCTATAATCAGAATAACATCCAAAGAGAATAAAGTAGGTGAAATTAGAAAGAATGAACTACAAGTTGTGAAGAAAATCAGTGTAATTGGCATGCTAAGTAAATTCTTGTTGAAAGAAGAGTGTAGCAATTTTCCTCATGATTACACATGTGAAGTATTAGAGATTTCAGTTGGTTTACAAATTGATGCAGTTATTGACTAAGCATGGACTATGGATCAGTTCTTCTGCTATTCCAGAAATCTTTCACTTAATTCCTCCTCCAAATTGACTCTCTTTCCTCCTCCACCTTGTTCACTACCTAGCATGGATTACATCAATAGGCTCCCGTCCTCTGGCTTCCAGTTTGGTTTGGCCGGCAGGAAGCTGAGAGTGAGAGGGAATTCAGGGCAGAGTATCTGTTTTCCTGATTCCCAGCCTGTTAATTTGCCCTGGCAGCCTGTGTCACTTGACAGAAGGTCACTTTGCCACTGCAGGTGACTGCTATATGAGACATTCTCTTTTTTAGAGTTTTAGTAATATCTTCTCCCCATTGTCCATTCAGCTCTATGGGTGATGAAACCTTGCTTCCACTAACTCCAGGTTTCTGTGCTGTGTCTTGTGTCTCCCTCCACCCCACCACCACACACACGCCTTTGTAATTAGTCCCTTGTATAAATAAACTCTCCTCAAGTTAGGCTAATTTGAATGTGATATCTTTTCCGTTTGAGATCTTTCCTGATATCCATAATTCCTGACAAACTCTATTTGCACTAGACCTGTGTTTCCAAACTTCAGTTATTCACGTAAGGACTCTGGGGCCAGAGAACTCTGAGCAACTGATCTTTGTTTTCATGCCATAGTACTGAGTTCAGAAACATCTTTGAACCAGATTTGGCCAGCCTGGGGTGGGGAGAAGGTGATAAATGGGGGCTGTGTTCCTGGCCTGAGTGTTCTGTGCTAACATGTGTTCTGTAGTCATACTGTATATTCTACAGCACTGACAGTGATGAGGTGCACCTGGCATCTCAGGATGAGGGAGAATCCAGCCCAGACCCACACTAGCCTACCTATAAGTGGCTCGAGCCATCCATATTTAAGGCAGACCTGGAAGGCTGCTGAGCTTCTAGGAGCTCTGGTGTCACCTTCAATGACACATGTTATCACCCAAAACTGTATGACCCCTGGATGAAGATTGTGAGGTCTAGAAAGAAGCTTGTATAATTATGAGACCTAAGAAATGTGGCTTATCTTTCTGTTCCTACTTGTGACTGTTCTGGCTTCATTCTCTATATCCTTTGACTTTGTAAACTTTGTCTGGCATACCTCAGTGGTCTCTGAGTCTTCTCTCACCTTCACTGCAACCCTACTCTTGAGATGTGTCGATACAGAAGTCATGTGATAACTGTATTCATGATTTATGCCTGATCTACCTACCACTTCTCAATCGATTTTAAATCCACTCCTTATTTTAAAAAATATTACAATATTTTATCAGGTAAAATATAGTAAAATCACAAACTTGATATGCTAGTTGTGTGATTTCTTATACACATTAAGATAAATACCCAACACTGTTCGGATTCTGCTGACATAGGTTGCTTAAGTACTGGGATCACCCCTTCACTGAAATCAACTTAAAGTCTTAGCTTAAAAAAGAAAAGATTTTTAAATCTTCATAAAAGCACAGATGAGCTGGCAGAAGAGTGAACGATTCCCAGATGCTGCCCAAACCTGGGTTTTTGTGGCCTTATGATAGGCAGAAATAAGAGATAAGCTTCAAAGCCTAGGCAAAAAGGGGAATCTAAGAGGAGAGTTCCACTGCTTATAATACTTGCTCTCTCAAGTTGTAAACCACTCAGAAGTGAATAGAAACAAACTCTCCTCTACTTAGACCTGAGAAATGGGGGTGGGGAGTTATCGTTGAAAATACGGGACTAGAAGGTAGCCTTCTTCCATTTGCACCCATTTTACCAAGGCAGACCAAAATTACCCAATTCATAAATATGACTCAGAGTGATCCAGGAAGTGTCGTGTTCCTACTTGCTTAGCCGAAGCAAACACAGCCCTATCTGGAGGAGTCACTCAGATCAAGCCCTCAAAATACACTGACAATAAAAATGAGCAAATCATAGGAAAAATAACTAATTACACAAAGAAACAAAGCTCCCCGAGCAAGAAGAATAAGCAAAAACAACCAACAGAAGGGTCAGAAATACAGGAATTTCAGAAACTAAAAATATCAGGACACAGATTCTGAAAACATTATATACATCATGCTTGAAGCAATAAAAGACATTAATGAAAATGCAGGTATCAAGAAACTATAAAAAATGACCAAGCAGATTTTTAAGAATCAAATAAGACTTCTAGAAATGAAAATTGTAATGATTAAACTTATAAATGTAAGTGTTTAATATCAGTTTACACCTATGTCAAAAGATAATTCGTTAAATGGAAGATAGATCTGGCTAACCAGAATGTATCATAAAGGGGCCAAAGAGAAAATACAAAAGAGAAAATAAGAGACAATGAAGATACAGTAAGAAGTCTGACATATGTTAAGACACAGTTTCATATGGAAAAAAAAGACAATTGGCCAGTAAAAGTTGAAGATAATAATATTTGAGATGTATCAGAACTGATGAAAGACATCAACGCTCTCATTCAAAATACCTAGGTGGCACCTCAGTAGTTTAGTCAGTTAAGCGTCCGACTTCAGCTCAGGTCATGATCTTGCAGTTTTTGAGTTTGAGCCCCACAATGGCTCTGTGCTGAGAACTGTGAGCCTCTTTGGATTCTCTCTCAAAAGTAAATAAATAAACTTTTTTTTAAAACACTTAACAAATGCCAACCAGGATAAATTAAATCAACATCCAGACTTACCATAATGAAACTTCAAACACCAAAGAAAAAGAGAAACTCTTAAGAACCACCAGAAAGAAAAACAAAAGACAAAAACCATAAACCATATTACTTCTAAATGAACAAATGGTGAATGAACAGCTGAAACACAGAACATAGGTGTCAACCCAGAATTATAAAAGTAGCCAATATTTCTTACGAAGGAAATTAAAGAGGGGCGCCTGGGTGGCTCAGTAAGTTAAGCATCCAACTTTGGCTCAGGTCATGACCTCACGGTCCATGAGAAGGGCGCCTGGGTGGCTCAGTCGGTTAAGCATCCGACTTTGGCTCAGGTCATGATCTCACGGTCCGTGAGTTCGAGCCCCGCGTCGGGCTCTGGGCTGATGGCTCAGAGCCTGGAGCATGCTTCCAATTCTGTGTCTCCCTCTCTCTCTGCCCCTCCCCCGTTCATGCTGTGTCTCTCTCTGTCTCAAAAATAAAATAAAAACATTAAAAAAAGAGAATGAAATTAAAGATGTTTTCAGGAGAATCAATACTGAGAAACTTTGGTAGCTATTACCCTCACCAAAAGAAA
This sequence comes from Panthera uncia, assembly GCF_023721935.1. Lineage (NCBI taxonomy): Eukaryota > Metazoa > Chordata > Mammalia > Carnivora > Felidae > Panthera > Panthera uncia. Next base: position 22,559,964 of record NW_026057577.1, on the reverse strand, counting down.
ATTCTAAAGTATGTTCAGTAGCTGTAAGAAAATTAATGAGTTTTTAAAAAATAAATAGTAGAAAACAACAAATCAAAAGCAATCCTTCTGTAATAATTCATAAAATAAATAAACCACTCACAAGACTGATCAAGAGAAATACGGTGAGAGCTCTAAAACATCGCATAGAGAAAGTTAAATGCAAAGAAAAGAGACATTAATAAAATAAACCATAAGAGAACACCATGAACCACTCCAAAGCAAAAGATTTTAAAACTTGAATGAAAATGATCAGTTCTCCCCAAAAATCCTAACATAAGGAAATTAACTAAAAATATTTTAAAAACTAGAATTGGCCTTTAACCATTAAAGAAATGGTATCGGGCTAAAAATCTTTCAGTAATAACAAAAGGAAGTCCTACTAGGACCAGACAGAGAGGTATATTCTAATTTATATTCAAGAAAAAGGTAATCTTTCTCTCACAGTTATACTGCAGAGAACTAAAATACTAGAAAGATCCCAGAATCATTGCATGAGATTACTAGAACCTCAAATACCAGATCTCACAAGGACAGCCTAAGACCAGAAAATTATAGGCCAATCGTAGGAAATTCTAAAAAAATACCACCCGATTGATTCCAACAATGTACACCATGCGAGAGACCATGACCAAGTAAGTTGCATCACTGTAATGCAAGCTGGATTTAATATTATAAAATATTATTGCTATAGTTCACCACTATCATAAAGAAGAAAAAAAATCATATGTTTATCCCAGCAAATACAGGAACAGCATTTGATAAAATACAATACCATTCAAAACCAAAACTCTTAACAAAGTAGAAATAAAAGTAAAATTCCTGAACTTGTTAATGCTGATATACCAAACTCTACAATGAACAACATAGCTGAGAGTGAATCAGCAGAAGGAATTCTTCTATCAGTCACTGTCCCTTGGGCCAGAAACCACCCTTGCTACTACAGCTCAGCCAAATGTCCAAGGTGAATTTCCAATGGCTGTGTGTGGTGCGTTGGGGTGGTACAATGGTACTTCTTTAGAAACCACTCTCAGTTTTCTACAATTTATCATCGCCTTCACATGCAGAACAGTCTCCTTCATTTCCCGGCCCTGTATGTTAGCCCAAGCCCCTCACATGTCAGATGTGACTTGACCTCTGGGACTCAGAGAAATGGCGGTCACTGGGTCCCCCTCTCTCTGCAACAAGAGTTGTTTTGTGGGGATTCTAAGTGCAGATGGAGATCTTGGAGTTCACCTTCTACAAGTCCTCTCTAATATAAGAATCCCAGAGAAAGCCACCTCGTAAGTGACTACTGAAAAGGCTGCCTGTGCTTTCCCTTCTTTCTGCTCCCTCTGCTGACCACCCTGTAGCCCCTGAGGAGGTTCTAAACATTTCATGAGATCCTCTGTAATTCACTTGCATCACTCTACTAAGGAACCTAGAAGCCACAATGCCTTCTGAGAGTCAGCTTCATCTCAGCCCAACAGTTCTCAAACAAGGACAAAAATAGCAATTCAGATAAACCTCCTTTGTGGGGGGGTGGGGAGGAGGTGATAACAAGTCTTTGCAGCAGACGTGGGCTGCAGAATATGCCCAGCAATCCTAAATGTGCACTCACAAGTCCAGGCAACCACTAATGTTAACACGAACTGCTAATGTTTACTGAGCACTTACCATGTACCCAACGTTGCCCTGACTCTTCTAACCCATTTATTCCTCATGTCAAGCCTATGGCATGGGTCCTAGTAATGATCTCATCTTATAGATAAAGCAACCCAGGAACTTGGTGATAAAGCCAAGCTAAGTTATCTGGCTGAGGTTACACTGCTGGTAACTGGCAGAGAGAGGACTTAAAGCTTTGCAACAACTTAGACTTTACACTGTGAACCACTGCGCTAGGTTTCAAGAAAGAGCACAGTTTCTTTATTTTCTTTAAGTAAACTTAAATGACTCCCTGAGTCCCCAGATGGAAGGAAACTTCATCTCAGTCACTGTTGGGGCACCCCATTAAATGTCTGCAGTTGCATAGGCTGCAAATCACCATGGATGCAATCTAGGTGGACTCTTCCCTGCGGTGGCTCAGAATTTCCTCTAACATGTCACGTTACTATGCATCTTGAAAACAGCATTTCCCCCCAAATTCCCACCGACTGGAATAGTGTAAAGTTTTATTACAGTCAAGTTTGCAGGGCCCTCCTCCTCTGTATAGGCTTATACAAGAATCCCAGAGGTACAGGTAGTCTGGGACATTTGGGAAAGCCCCACTGTTCTCAGTTTCTCTTGCTCTCTGTTCCAAACTGGTCACTGAGGGTGTGTTCGTGATCTTGAAGTTGGAGGCTTTGCTGGTCAGATGCCAACCTTGAGCCCAGGAATCAGTACCAGGATGAAGCATTGCACTTGGGAACGAGGCTCACAGGGACACTACCCATCTGGCCTCCCAGAAGCCCTGACAGCCCTGGGGTCCAGGGAAACAGCAGGATACAGAAGGTCTCATATGCCTTTCCCCATACTGGGTCCCAGGAAAAGTTCTCCAAATGTTTTCTCCTCCCCAGCTTTGACCAGTTCCTGAAGGTCCTCCTCTCCTTAGACAATTCAATCCCATGGCTCCCTTTAATCTACCTTTAACAAAAGCTCTCAGTGGGTACTGATTTTGCTTTGTCTGGCAACTCTTACTTCTGGCCCTACCACACAAAAGCCATTATTAACTTCCTGTGGTAAGAAAAAAGACTTGGCCACTATCTTGGAATATGGAAAGGAAAATTACCTACAGCCAAAGAACAAAAGACAAATTATTATTTCAGTAAACTATCCTACTCCCTACACATATTTACTTAAAAACAGTCCTAACAGATATATCCCAAAATATTAGTAGAGTGTGCCATGGTCTCAGGAAATTTAAATTACTTTTTCTTTCTTTTAATCATATTTTTCAAGTTTTCTACAATGAATGTATATTTATGAATTGTTTCAAATATTGATTTATCATTTAAAAGTGCTCATATGGGTTTTTCTGTTAACTAATTCAAAAGTTAACTTTTTCCCCTGATTTAAGAATGCCAAGAAGACTACAGTTCAAAAATTAGACAAATACATGTCTGTGGTGTATATGCTAAATGATTTCAGTGAATAGAGTGACTGCATACACTGGGTTTTGTTTTAACATTAAAACCATCTTTAGGGAGGAACAAAAAGCTAAAAATACTGTTCACTTCATGGGGGGAAAAAGGAGCAACTGACCACCCACTTACTGAGAAGTAGTAAAACTGGGTCCCCAATCACACAGAAAAATGGATTCAAAATCACTTCACTTTGTCCTGCCTCACCTCAATCAGTGTTTTAGAGGAAAGATTTTTTTCATAATTCAAAAAATTACTGGAATTCAGAAACAATGAACATGTTATTGTGGTGGACATAGTACACGCTATATCACTTCCAATGACATCAATGACAAGCCACGGTTTGACTAGTGAGATTAAAATTTATCTCACAGCTATTCAACTCCAGCGCTTTTTGGATTTTATAACCAATTTTCCAAAGTAGATTATCCCTCCTGACGCTAAAGGTTAGACAGTTTTGAGTGTGTGTGTATGTGTGTGTATTTTTACAGAAAAAGAAAACAGACCACCCCAGAAGTTAGGATATTTCTAATATATTTTTTGAGCACAAATGGTTTTTCCAGAAGTTGAGGAGTAAAAAATCATAATGGTAAGTGCTGGAATTTTCCATATTCTAATGGTTTTCCTGGGAAAATAGAAAAATAAGCTTCCTAAGAATTATGTTGCTTTCCTAAGAAAAGTGTTGAATCAGCTGACTTCCAGATACAGCTTAGTAGTGAAACACTAATTAGACTTCTCACATTTTTAAGTTTACTTATCTTGAAAGAGAGAGAGAGAAAGAGAGAGAATGTGGGGGAGGGGCCGAGAGAGAGAATCCCAAGCAGGCTCTGCACTAACAGTGCAAGGCTCAAACTCATGAACCTGTGAGATCGTGAAGTGAGCCCCAATCAAGAGTTAGTCATTAACCCACGAAGCCACCCAAGTGCCCCAGAATTCTCACATAGTCTTAAGAACGACTTATTATCAGCATACCACTGATACTGACTTGACTCGGGCAGCGTAATCAATTGCATCTACCCCTGGTTTTTATTCATTTTTAATTAAATTTTTACATTTTATTTTAGAGAGAGAAAGAGAGAACATGAGCAGGGGAGAAGGGGAGAAGGGCAGAGGGAGAGAGAAAGAAAGAAAGAGAGAAAGAGAGAGAGAGAGAATCCCAAGCAGGCTCCATGCTAATCCCAACCATGGGATCATAACCTGAGCTGAAATCAAGAGTTGGACACTCAACCAAACGAACCATCCAGACGCCCCTTCCTTCAGTTTTTAATGATAACCTACTGTTTAGTTCATTTACTGTAAATTTTAGTTAAATTTTACTTAAATTAACAGGAAGGGAGGAGAATAAATTATCTAAATATACCTAAATATAACTTACTTATGTAATTAAGTTATATTTTAAAAATATACGCTATACATTTCAAATATGAATCATTCAAACTCTATTGCTGAAGTATGTGTACTGAGTATCCACTATCTCCATTGATTCTCACCACTACCTCAAAATAGAATGTGCTTAAGCAATGATACTCATTATTATTAAAGTTGCTTATTTTGTATAGTGTAAATGAGTATGTCTTTTTATTAGTATAAAAAGCTTTCAGGAAAAAACATTGGTTGCCCCTACTCTATAATTTCAAACTTGGGACAATTAATTTAAATATATAGAAGAGTAAATTATCAGCACTCGGCAATAAAAACTTTTCCCAAGAATCTTGAATCAAAAAATAAAGATGTTGAGTTTTGTCAAAGACATATATAATTTTAATATTGAAATAATTTAATATGTTAATATAAGCAAGAAGGAAAAAAATAAGACCTCCTTATCTCATATTCACATACTTCTTTTGCTTTTAATTTTTTTTTAATGCATTTGAATTTCTTCTTTGGAAATGTTTCTATTCATGTCTTCTGCCCATTTCTTCACTGGATTATTTGGTTTTTGGGTATTGAGTTTGGTAAGTTCTTTACATATTTTGGATACTAACCTTTTATCCGATATGTCATTTGCAAATATATTCTCCCATTCTGTTGGTTGGATTTCATTTTGTTGATTGTTTCCTTTGCAGTGCAGGCTAAAATTAACAACTCAGGAAACAACAGATGCTGGCGAGGATGTGGAGAAACAGGAACCCTCCTGCACTGTTGGTGGGAATGCAAACTGGTGCAGCCACCCTGAAAACAGTGTGGAGGTTTATCAAAAAATTAAAAATAGAACTACCCTATGACCCAGCAATAGCACTACTAAGAATTTATCCAAAGGATACAGGAGTGCTGATTCAGTGGGGCACATGTACCCCAATGTTTATAGTAGTGTTTTCAACAATAGCCAAATTATGGAAAGAGCCTAAGTGTCCATCAAGTGATGAATGGATAAAGATGTGGTTTATATATATACATTGGAATACTACTTGGCAATGAGAAAGAATGAAATCTTACCATTTGCAATAATGAGGATGGAAATGGAGGGTATTATTCTAAGTGAAATAAGTCAGTCAGAGAAAGACTGATATCCTATGTTTTCACTCACATGTAGAACTTGAGAAACTTAACAGAAGACCATGGGGGAAGGGAAGGGGAAAAAATAATTTCAAACAGGGAAGAAAACCATAAGAGATTCTTAAATACAGAGAACAGTCTGAGTGCTGATGGGGGGAGCAGGGGGAAGGGGAAAATGGGTGATGGGCATTGAGGAGGGCACTTGTTGGGATGAGCACTGGGTGTTGTATGTAAATGATGAATCATGGGAATCTACCCCCAAAACGAAGAGCACATAGTACACACTGTATGCTAGCTAACTTGACAATAAATTATATTAAAATATAATATAAATAAATAAATAAATAAATAAATAAATAAAACTTGCAAGTTAGAATGGTACACAGTCAAAAAAAAAAGAAAAAGAAAAAAGAAATAAACATATTTGAATTTCTTTACCTTTTTTAAAAGTTGTTAATTAAACATTGGCTCAAGACCAAAAAATAAGGAAGGAAACTTTGGAAGACTATGAAAGTAGCATTATAGAAGGAATTGCAGACAGAACCATCAAGGAAAAAATAATGACTATGCTAGCAGAGAATGAGAGCAAGGAATACTTAAGCAAAGTTGTGGTAAACTTCAACGGCCTTCAAAAAAGTACAACTTCTAGTAGTCTTTCCCCTCTGTGACTATGAGCTTGCCATGTGACCAGCCTTGGCCAATGAGACATTAGCACCCATAAAGTGAGCAAAGGGTTTATAAGTGCTTGCATATTAGGACGTGCCCTCTTGGAATGCTCCTTCTTGGAACCCAATTCTGGGGATGACCGAGAACCCATGCAGGGATCCCAGGTGGAGGATAACTAAGACCTCAGTTAAGTTCCCAGTAAGGGGCCAAGACCAGTTGCTATTCATATGAATGACACCATTTTGGACTTTCTAATCATCCCAGTGCCCCCAACAAAACTATATTGGGCAAAAACTTCCACTCATTCTACAGATTTATGAGAAATAATGAATTCTTATTGTATTAAGCCATTGTATTTTATGATGGCTTGTTTCAAAGCAATAGATATCTTTGAAGAAGAAGAAGAAGAAGAAGAAGAAGAAGAGAAGTAGGAAGGGAGGAGGAGGACGAGGAATAGGAGGAGAAGGGGAGGAGGAGGAGGTTTTTAATTCTCAAAGCGGAAGGAGGCATAGTTACTATAGCAATCAGAATGTTCCAATGTAGATATTTTTGGCAATGGTTTCTGGGGCTAAAATAGAAGGACAACACAGTGAAGTCTTATTTTACTTACATAATTGAAAAAATTTCTATGTCTGGTAAAAAATACCATCAAAATAGAAACTAAATTCTTGACCTCTCACCCAATTCCTATAACAAGGTCATTTCACAGACCCAAAGGCTACATTAATAAAGAAGAGCCTAGTAATCCTGAGGGATAATAATATCGTAAGTAACAAATTCAGGGAGGAGGTGCATTACATAAAGATAAGAGCTTGTTATATAAGAGTCGGCCTGTTTGAACTCAAATTCTGGCTCTGCCACTTACTAGCTGTGTAACTTTTGACATTTAGCAGGTTGACTATGTTATAAGAAAAGAAAAGTACCCACATATTTCGATAAATATAAAACCCTGTCTGAGAGCCAACACTTAATTCCTGAGAAACCAGGGCTCTAGTGTCATCCACTACTATTCAAAGAATTAAAGCTAATGGGCATTTGTTCAGGGTAAGCCAGGTCTGTGTAGCCCATACAGCATTGCTTCCAATGGAGGCATTTACTTTATCTTAAACATGACCAGTGGATACATTGGTTTTGTCATGTGCCAATCATCTAGAGCCAAAACAGGTGAAACAGACTGGTGAAGATTGATTTAAGTCATCATGTAGGATAAGTGCCTTGAAAATTGATGGTGTAGTTCCGCAGAAACATTAACAGTTCTATACCAGCAAGTAGTAGTAAGCAATTCTGTTTTTCCCAAAGCCAAACTGTGTTAATCCAGGAACCAGGGATTATAAAGATGATGTTATTCACAATTACTTAATTAGTAATTACACCTTACAAATTTCTGCTTTCCATCCCATCATTCCCACATTCTGCTGGTATGGACAAAAGAGAGGAATGCTTTCAACATTTAATGCAACTGAAACTTCCATTGGGCCATTTCATACTCTTTATGCCACTGTGAAGACAAGCAAAAAAACAAAAAAAAAAAAAAACCAAAAAAACAAACAAACAAAAAAAAACAGAGAGAGAGTGTGTTTTAGCCTGATTTGATTGATTCTAGTTTTTAAGAAAAAAATAGGATCGCTATTGTACAATGGGAGCAGGGAGGAGAATAAACAGAACACCTTCTCATATTACCAAGTCTAGTGCTAAAAGTTAATCAAGGACTCTGGCAATCTATTCAGGCAGAACCACCAAAACCTTAGATCCCTCAGGAATGAAGGTTTGAGTGACCCCACTGGGTAAAGAATCCCAGCCAGCTGAGGTGCTAGCAGAGGGCAAAGCAAACAGAAATGGGTGGTGGAGGAAGAAAGTCATAAATACCAGCTACTGCCTCATGGCCAGTTGCAGAAACAAAGACTAATGCCTCTACCTATTTTTTTTCTTCCCTGTTGAGTCAGGGCTATTTTTACACAATTTAATGAAGTACCCTTTTCTTGGGGGAGGTTTGTTGGTAGTAATTAATGATGTAATGCACACCATCAGTGGCAGGATTCTGAAGTGGGGCTGTGCAAAACTGAATAGTGGACATCACCCTGAGATTCTGGATTGGAGCCTGACTTGCTGTGGGTTTTCCTCCAAGGGAAGAGGAAGAAGCACGTCTTCAACTGCCCAGGAAACAGTGACATGATGTTAGGTGAAGACATTTTAAAATGTAATCATAAGCAGAAAGAAAACTAGAGGTAGCCAAAGGGGCAAACTTGTAGTGAATTATTTGTCCTTTGTTGTCTATACAAACCCCTTCCTCCTGGAAGGAATCTTCACTGTGTGAGCCTTGATGACAGGCACCACCATATCCTGATACAAGGGCCAAAGAAAGCCAAGTATACCCCCTCCTATACCAGCAGCTATGATGGGGACATGTGCCTAGACTCAGCCACCAGGTTCTTTTTTTCCCAGATTTTGTACCCTCAATGAGGGACACAGAGATGAAGTTCATGGTACAGTGTTCAATGGGAGGGATGTGCAATGATAATGGGTGTAATGTCTGGACACTCTCAGCCAGGGGCAATGCCCTAATCGGAGCGTTTTAGAGGTGAGACTCTGCCTCCACTCCTACTTCCTGACCTCCTCTCATGTCCTACCTTATACATTTCCACAAAATTCCTTACCCTTAAATTAGACAGAGTTGTGTTCCATTGCTTGCAACCAAGAGCCAAGAGAGACAAACTGTTTCATGCTTGAGAAGAGACAGCCACTTTGTTAAGGCTGGCCCATCTGAAAGCAGGAAGGGAAGAATATATGGCTTTGTTAAAAGAGGCCCTTTCTGCCTGGAGCCAGGAACCAAATACGTCAGAAAGTCAGATAACATGGAGCCAAAATCTCTGCCCCAAACTAACATAAGTGAGAGAAAATGGAGAGGGGGAGCTTTGCAGGATTTATGACTGAGACCTGGAAAACTCAGACCCCATGTGTGCCCAAGCACCGACTCTAGTGCACTTTCTGTCTGACAAAGGTTCCAAATACCTATGCACAGGCTTTGTATGCAATTTCAGGAGTTTGTGGATCCCAGAAGACCTTCCCTGCCTTAGATGCCCCAAAACAAATAGAGTCATTCAACAGATAAAAAGTAATTAAGCACAGAGATGCTGCCACCAACGGAAACCCCAAATTAGATTATGACTAAGCTATCGATTAATTTTTGAAGACAGCACAGAATTGAATGTTACATTTAGCAGGCCAATAGAGGAAAAAAAGCTACAAAGTGAACTTTAGTGAGTCAAGGAAAAACTCAAAATCTGTATAAACTTTCCACATAAATATCTTCTCTTTACAATTTAACAACTATACATAAAACGGAGTTTTGCTGTAGAATGTAATACTTGCCTTAACTCCTCTTTATTTAGTCAATTTTAAAATATCCTCTTTCCTTTTACTATATCCAAATGAAGTTTTTGTCTTTTCCTCTTCCAGCATTTTTTGTTCCAAATGGACTAGTGCCCAGCATTGCTGAAGGGAGAATTTCTCCTCTGGAGTCAGTGGCTTCCATAGAGGCCAATAATTCAAGTTTCCTCTGTTAATCTAAATCTAGCACCGGAAATAAAGCTTTGGTCCTGGCCAGCTATCCTCTCTCAGCCAGATTCAGCTGAATTCATCTGAAGGTGCAGCAAGGCAGCAGGGTACTCAAATGCAATCTCTATTTCAGCATCCCTGGTGAGCCCCAGACTTCAGCCTTCTCCTGCTCTCCCTCTCTCAGTAACACGCGGTACCATCAGACTGGTTCCCCCAAGTAAACATATGGAAGAGACCTCAATTCCCACCTCTCCTCTCGTTGCCAAGCCTCTCAAAGTTGTCCACGTCTGACCACCCCCTTGGCCAGACCCTTATCACATCACACAAGGACCGCAAGCAGTAGCCCCTCAAGCCCTTTGGAAGCTTGACTCACTCTGCCCCACCCCCCAACAGTATACCAGTGACTCCACAGTATACCAAAATGACTTTTCCAAAACAAATCATTTTCCTGTTTAAAATTATTCAATGACTACCCACTAACTTAGGAAGAAGCCCAAACATCCTAGCATCTCTGCAAGCCTGTACAGAACTTAGTTCTCTATAGCCAACTGACTTACTTTTTGACACTTCTTTCCTTGCAATTCCTTGTACCTGAGGCTTTGCCTGGATGAGGGGAGGAGACTGTGGCTTGAGTATCTTCCTCTCCACACACATATTCCCTTAGCTAACTCTGCTCCTCCTTTTAGCCACACAGTTCAGATATTGCCTCTGCCAGAAGCCTCTCTGGTTGGCAAAACCTTAGCATGTGTATGCAGCTCTATAAAGGCCATCACCAAGTCGTAACTCCTATCAGTACATCCAAGGCAGTCGACTGTGTGCTTTTTGATGTCAGGCTCTTTATACCCCATAAGCAATAAATAGATTCTGAAGGAGTGAATGAATGATTTATAAATGTGGGTGCTTTTCTATTGCTATTTTCCCCTCCATAAGTAGACACACTCTATAAGCAATAAACTAGCCTTCAGTTTTTCTTTTTAGAGTCTCATTCCTGGACCCAAAGCCTTCAAGGTTTATTTCTATACAAAAATAAATAAATAAATAAATAAATAAATAAATAAATAAATAAAAAAAATCCAGAAGCCAGAAGTAATTCAGCAGACTGATGAAGAAAAAAATATTGTTGAATATAGAAGATACAACTACCACATTTTGTCAGTGATACTAAAGAAATAATAATTGGGGCGCCTGGGTGGGTGGCTCAGTTGGTTAAGCATCTGATTTCCACTCAGGTGATGATCTCGTGATCAAAATTTCAAGCCCCGCATCGGGCTCTGTGCTGACAGCTCAGAGCCTAGAGCCTTCTTTGGATTCTGTGTCTCCCTCTCTTGGCCCCACCCCCACGCTCCTTCTGTCTCTCTCTGTCTCTCAGAAATAAATAAACATTAAAGAAAGAAAGAAAGAAAGAAAGAAAGAAAGAAAGAAAGAAAGAAA
>NW_026057577.1:22539312-22548690 GCF_023721935.1 Panthera uncia | reverse complement strand
AAAGAAAGAAAGAAAGAAAGAAAGAAAGAAAGAAAGAAAGAAAGAAAGAAAGAAAGATCTATCATCTTTGAAAAGATTGGAGCTTGCCTGCCCCAGTGGCAGTTATGACATCCTGCATATGTCCCATATATGACACAGACATCATAAATTTTATGACACAAACGCAGGTTATATGTAGTAAACTTTCTATGCAACCATTTAATGTACCTTTTTGCAGGAAAATTCCTTGTTTTTTTCTTGGTTTTCTGGAAACCTAAGTTCACATTTGTCAGCCCCTGGTTCCCCATATATTTCAACTTTGTGTTCTAATGCTGTATTTCTTAGTTTAAAATTGAAGCCTGAAATCAAATCTGTCTTCTCTGAAAATTCTTCTGTAATTCAGGTAGAAATGAAAAGTTGTGGTGGCTGTTAGGTAGTTGTAGCTGAGGTATGAGTAGGAAAATTATGGTGCAACACAGAACACTTGTGAATACATAACCAAATTCCATTTCACAAGATAGCTACGTTCACGGACAACCTTGATAACATTTCTTAGAATCAAGTATATTCATTAATGAATCTAATTTGAGAAAATAGTTTTTAGAGTTGTCAATTCTTCAGTATGCTTTAGCTTAAAGATGTGGAAGGGAAAGGTTATTAATCTTGCAGAGTTAATTCATTCTTACAGGTGGGAGAAGTTATAGGATGCAATAAGATGGCTGGAAATCTGGATTCATTTCATTTATTAGGAGATGGGATAAGAAGTTTAGAGTTCTCTTTTACAATTGTTATAGAAATACCATAACAATAAAAACGCTACAACTACACATAATTTTTAAAATAATTATCTCTCCTCTACATTTTGTAAACTATGAAGAAAAAAGTGAACACTTTGAGTAACTGCAAGATTGTGTATCCATATGCCCCTTCTAAGTCATATATTTCAATTTTGTAAAATTTTTAACAATTAAGAAAGACGTGTTCTTAGGAAAAGCATAGGGTGTTAATTGTTTTCCTTTAAAACAAAATATTAAATACAATATCGTGAAGGCTTTTTCACAGTCACATCTCATAGTTGGAACGTTGCATTAAAAAACAAAAAAGGTGTTTAAAAGTTCCATTTGTCTTTCAAAGTCCAGTAGTTACATGACTTTCCAAGAGTGTTAATATGAGTTAAGGGCAGGTCCCAAAAAGAAGTTTCCTAAATTATTTTTATTATCTATATTTTGTTTAAGACCAGAAGGAAAGTAATATTCCCCATGAGCCAATGAGCAGTGGTTAAAGTGTTTAATGGTAAATGGGGAATCCATTAGTCATTAATACTGGGGAGTCCTAAATTCTAATTTCTGCCTTATCTCTTTCTTATGATCCTATTATTCAAGCCTAGGAGGGGAGTTTGATCGAAAGAAGACTTTATGAGATTATTAAGCAGTAGTAAGCAGGATGTGAGGATGTACTGTGATTTCCCTAGTGCCCTACATTATAATTCCTTTATTATAATACCAGATTGGTGTCAAATGTGAGCATGCAGTTACATCTGATGTTCATACATTTTGATACCATTAGTGCATTAAAAGACACTGTGGTTTGCCCCATCTGGGGGAAGTTAATTCACACAGAAGTTTCATATTACAGATCTTCGGTTGATCACTCTTAAGGGACCCAGTGAGGGCTGGAGTTTTTATAAAAGATCTGAGCTGCCTGGAGTTGAACCTAAAAAGAATTTTCAAAGACTACTACCATATTTGGCCCTTTAAACAAACCCTTTTTAAAAGGAAAGACAATAATAATCATTCAGATTTCATCGTTCTGTCAAGCTTAACTGGAAAAAAACAAGTTGATCCTCTATCTCAGGTATTGTCTCCACAAAAGAGCGAGGGTGTTTAATCTCGTGTAAAGTAATATTGTTTGATGGTTTCAAATTACCACATTGAGTGACAAAAAATGGCATGCCAGTGAGAAGATACAAAGTCTTCAAGTGTTTGTCCTACATTAAAAATCTGGTGTTTAAATAATAAAAAAATTTTTTACCAAAAAAAAATTAAAAAAAATAAATCCTTTACCCTTTCTTTGAGTATGTGACAAAGTTATACCATACCTTCCACTGGTGTTTTTGTTTTTGTTTTTGTTTTTTGAGAGGGAAAGTTCACACGAGCCAGGGAGAGGGGCAGAGAGAGAGGGAGAGAGAGAATCTTAAACGGGTTCCACGCTAGTGCAGAGCCAGGCTTGGGGCACGATCTCAGGAGCCTGAGATCATGACCTGAGCCAAAATCAAGAGTCGGACATTAGCTGACTGAGCCACCCAGGTGCCCCCATGTCTTGTACTCTTAATGAAGCACTAGAGAAAAACATACAGAGTCTATGATTTTTTATGTTGTATTGGTACATGCTATTCACTCTCAGATCTAAGGAAGGCTTCCACTATATTCTACTTTTAGTACTGCAACCACGGGGCATTAACTACCACCTCAACATTTTTCCTAATTACTCAGAATTGGAATATCAATTAAAAGGAATATTCATCCAGATTCCACCACTGTAGAACCATCTTAATACCTGGAGCAAACATTATTTCATTGACTAAATAGCTTCAGAGTGATGTGTAAAGAGCTACCCAAGGAACCCGCTGTAGGCAATATGGTACAGCAGAAGGATGATAGCTTGGCTTCAATTCCACTCCAGATCATGATCTCTTAGCTATGTCAGAAGAAAGGGTTATCACTAGGTGGTAGTCATTTTACCCTTCTAACCCATTCCTAATTCCCCAAAGCTAATTGTAAACTTTGCTATTCACCACCATCCTTGAGCACATCGTTCTTTTCCCACTCTTTGACTCTCAACACATGACAAAGTCCTTACTTAACTGAAAAAGAATGACTTTAAAAACTTTTTACTGGGGGTACCTGGGTGTCTCAGTCGGTTCAAGTTCCAACTTACTCTCAGGTTGTGATCTCATGGTTCATGAGTTTGAGCTCTGCATCAGGCTCGCTGCTGTCAGCTCAGAGCCCACTTCAGATCCCCTGTCCCCCTCTCTATGCCCCTGCCCGATGCATGCGTGCGCGCGCACACACACACACACACACACACACAGTCTCTCTCTCTCTCTCTCTCAAAAATGAATAAACATTTAAAAAATTAAAAAAAAAACCTTTTTACTGGACATCCGATTGAATCTATAACTTTTCCCCATGCATCTCATAATAGGGTATATGTGTGCACAGAGGTAAGTAGCAGAATAATGGGTTCACATCTTCCTGAAATATTATTTTTTACTCAAATATCTGGAAAAGAAAAGATTTGAATTACTGAACTTTTGAAAGCTGCAAAACACGTGCAAGTAATACCAGCAAAATGTGGCTTTTCCATGATGGCCAGTCTTCTATTTCTTTCTGGTAGCCTCAGGAATAAAAACTTTTCATTAGTTGTATTTAATTGAATAATTTGGTTTAAAGTACTTTATATCATACTTTAATTTTAAATTACTATAGTAGATATAAATTTGTCACACTGCATACTGTTTCTCATGCTATTCTCCCCTTAGGGAAATAGCAGTTATTTTGTACTTTCCCCCATGTGTTATAGAATAGCCATGTTTGTCCTTTAATCCCAGGCTGCCAGAATATGAAAATTAGAGTAAGAATTGATTGAGAGGAACACACCTCATTTAACTTTAGGATTTCTCCTTTTGGATAAGAGGTGAATACATGTTTTATATTATTAAGTTTTGAGAATTCCTTGTATATTTTGGATAAAAGTTGCTTATTAAATACGCATTTTGCAAATGTTTTCAGTCCATAGCTTTCCTTTTCATTCTGTTAACAGTGTTTCTTTTGATCAGATCAGAATGTTTTCACCTTAGTGAACCCCACATTATGTTGTGGATTGTGCTTTTTAAAAAACTCATCACCAAACACAAAGTCAGCTGGATATTATTCTACACTGTCTTCTACTTTTGCAGCTTACATGTAGGTCTGTGATCTATTTTGAGTTCACATATGTGAAATGTGTAAAGATCTATCTGTAGATATTTTTATGTTTATTTATTTTTGAGAGAGAAGGAGAGAGCTTGAGAGGTGGAGGGGCGGAGAGAAGGAGACAGAGAATTGAAGCAGTCTCCAGGCTCCAAGCTGTCAGCACAGAGCCCGACACAGGGCTCAAACCAACCAACCATGAGATCATGACCTGAGCTTAAGTTGGACGCTTAAGCCACTGAGCCTCCCAGGTGCCCCTAGATTTTTTTTATGTGGATAGTCAAGTGTTCTACATCACTGTTGAAAGACTATCTTTGCTCCTTTGTCAAAGATCAGTTGAATACATTTCTGGGACTCTATCAATGGGCTCTCTATTCTATTCTATTTACATATTTGACATTTCTGTCTCCAATACTACAGGCACTGTTTTGATTACTGTAGTTTTTGTAGTAAGTCTTGAAGTTTAGTGAGACCCCTAAAGTTAATCCACTTTTAGAATTGTGTAGACTATTCTGGATCTCTTGCATTTCTAGATAAACCTTAGAATCATTTTGTCAGTATGCCTGAAATAACTTGCTGGTGTTTTGACAATTACATTTTTGAAGCTATGGATGAAGTTGGGGAAAATGTGTATCTTGACAATATTTAGTCTCCCAATCCATGAACACATAACTCTCCATTTTCTTTGGTTTTTCCCATCAGAATTTTGTAGATTAATACATAGACTTTTGTACATATTTCTTAGATGGATTTATACTTGGACTTTTTTTCTCTTTCTTTCTTTCTTTCTTTCTTTCTTAGTAGTAATGAAATGGTATTGTGGATTTCATATCAACTTCCAATTGTTCATTGCTGGTGTATAGGAAAGCAATTTACTTTTTTTATATTCACCTTGCATTCTGCAACCCTACTATAATTGCTTATTCGTTTCAGGACTTTTTCTTGATTCTTTGGAATTTTCCAGATAGATAATTCTATCATCTGTGAACAAAGACAGTCTTAAATCTTCCTTTATAATATGCATGCCTTTTGTTTTATCTTCTTATTTCAGTACATTATTGAACTGGAGTGGTGAGAGGGGACATCCTGTGTTTTCCTCACTCAGAAGGGGAAAGCATCAAGTTTCTCACCATTTAATCATGATATTAGCTATAGTTTTTTCTAGGTCTTCTTTATCAAGTTGAGAAAATTTTCCTGCCCTCCTAGTTTGCTGAAGTTGTTATGATGAATGGGTGGTGGATTTTGTCAAATGGGCTTTCTTGATCAATTGATATTATCATATGATATTTCTTCTTTAGACTGTTGATGTGATGGATTGTGTTAATTGACTTTTAAATGTTGAACCACCCTTAACACACCTGGAATTAATCTCACTTGGTCATAGTGTATAATTTTTTTATATAAATACTTTGATCCAATTTGGCAATATGTTTTTGAGCATTTTTGCACTTATGTTCACGGGAGATATTGGTCTGAATTTTCCTTTCTTATAATGTTTTTGGTTCGGATGTTAGGTTAATACTGACCTCATAAAATGAGTTTGGAAGTAATATCTGTGCTCCAACTTTCTGGAACAGATTGTAGACAACTGGTATCATTTATTTATTGCACATTTGTTAGAATTCACCATTGAACCCGTCTGGACTTTGTTCTTTCTGTTTTGGAAGGTTATTAATTATTGATTCAATTTCTTTAATATATATAAGCCTGTTCACATTACCTATTTCTCCTTGTGTGACTTCTTATAGTTAGTGTCTTTTAAGGAATCGGTCCATTTTATGTAAGTTTTCAAATTTGTGGCATAGAATTATTCATGATATATTTTCATTATCTTTTTATTGTCCATAGAATGAGAAGAGTTGACCCCTAGCATTTAAATATTACTAAGCTTGTCTTGTCTCTTTTTTCTTGGTTAGCTTAGGTAGAGGTTCATTTATTTTATTGATCTTTTCAAAGAACCAGCTTTTGGTTTCATTGGTTTTTCTCTATTGATTTTGTTTTCAATTTCATTGATTTCTATTCTAATTTTCATTATTTTTTTCTTCTTCTTGTCTTATGTTTAAGTTGCTCTTTTTTTCCTCTAGTTTCCTAAGGTGGAAGCATAATTATAGATTTTACATATTCCTTCTTTTCTAGTGTATATATTCACTGCTGTGAATTTCTCTCTACAGACAGCTTTTACTCTATTACACACATTTTGATAAATTACATTTTCTTTTTTATTTAGTTAAAAGTCTTTTACAATTTCTCTTGAAAGTTCTTCAACTTGTGTTATTTAGAAACATGTCTAATCTCCAAACATGTTGAGATTTATCAACTAACTTTTTTTATTAATTTCGAATTCTATTGTAGTCTGAGAACAAACTTGGAGTGGTTTCTATTCTTTAAACTTGTTAAGGTTATGATTTCTTGTCTGTAAAATGGTCTGTTTGGATGAATGTTCCATGTAAGTTTGAGAAAAGTGTATATTGTGGTATTGTTGAGAGATGTGTTCTATAACTGCCAGTTAGATCCAGTGACTTGATGGTGCTTTTCAGTTCAACTATATCCTTACTGATTTCCTAGTTGCTGGAAAGGAAGGGAGTGCAGAAACCTCCAATGGTAATATGTACTTATCTATATTTCCTTGTAGTCCTATCCGTTTTTGCCCTGCTAATGTGATGGTAAGACACAGGAAATGGAAGTGTCCTATAACCTTATGATTAAATCTTATCCTTTGAATGGGCCTAAGTCCGTAGGCCAGATGCTCAGAAATGTTTCATAGTTTGTTTGTTTGTTTTTTCTTCCTGTCAGATAAGACAGGATAAAGGAAGTTGGGTTGGCTAATTGCCCTTCCCCAGGTCAGATAAGGGTCTGATAAAGTTCTTTCCCATGGACAGTGGGCCTTTGCTATGGGAAACACTATGGGCATATTTCAGAATGGCTGCTTTCCTCTCCTCTTGTTGGGGACATGATAGGGTATGTTGGGTGTGGTGGGGGATCTGCAATTTGAGAACATGGTGGGATTCCTGGAAGTAAAACCCACAAAATTAGGGGGATCCTCCCCCCCCACCAATGACTGGGTCCTCATAAGTTTCCATCTCAGGCTAGGTTCACACTCATCATCCACCAGTTCATCAAAATGTTCCATGTAATTTTGAGGAAAATGTGTATTATGCTGTTGTTGGGTGAAATATTCTATAAATGTCAATTAGATCAAGATGAATTGCTACAGAAGTGTTCTTGCCAGTTTATAGCTCCATGGGCTTCTGCTCCAGGTGGTATAAACATGACTGTGATTTTCCATATTCACCTTGTCTCTCCAGATTTCACAGTGACAGCTTTCCCTGTGATCTCAGTTTTCTTATGGTCCAAGGAAAGTCATTGGTTTTCAATTTGCACAACACTTGTTTTCTTTAAAGATAGGGTGGGACACCTGGGTGTCTCAGTGGGTTGAGCATCTGACTCGATTTCAGCTCAGATCATGATCTCAGGGTCGTGGGATTGAGCCCTGAGTCAGTCTCCACACTGAACATGGAGCCTGTTTAAGATTCTTCATCTCTCTCCCTCTGCCCCTCCCCCTCTCCCCTCTGTTCGCGTGCTTTCTCTCTCTCTCTCTCTCTCTCTCTCTCTCTCTCTCTCTCAAAAACAAACAAAAATGATGGGAGTATGTACTCCCACGCTCTTTAAATGTCAGAGCTGAAATCCCTGCCTCTTTTATTTTTAAAATCCAAGTCAACTACATTGAAGTGAACTCACTTGTGACTCAGTCAGATTAGGAGGATTATTTTATATTTTCTGTGTGTACAAGGGGATTGTTCCAATAATAGGGTAAAACCTGAGGCCTTGAGTCCCTCAGTCAGGAGATCCTGGTAAAGCTGTTGCTTTTTTAGGCTGTATAGGTAAGAGAAGTTAGTGACTAAGAAAATATAGGACAGTGTTTGGGGATACCATGGGTGGGTCCAAGCAGATACTTCACAGAAGATCTCATGAGATCCGAATAAAAGTAGTGCATTTATGAAGGCATGAAAATGAATTGTTATCCTCCAAAGACAATGATCTCTCAAGAAATATACTTTATTTCCCTTGAGGAGATGAAAAGTGATCAAAACTACTGAGTCTCCCCTGCCTCCTCCTGTGGTAAGAACTTCCCCAGGGGAAACCAACACCTTGGGAAAGAGGTTAAATGGGCCTCTTTGCCTGTGAGTAGCTATCCTTAATGTCAGCCTCCTGTCCTGTCCAGCTTCTCTTTGATCCTCATAATGAGGAAAGAGACAGTGAGAGAACCCCAGGCTCACTAATATTTCTCTATGAACTTTCTGGGAAGGAAAATGAACAACCTGGGGAGACATATAGAAGAGGAGCTAGACCAGGTGAGAGAACCCACTGTGACCTGCCTCATATTTTAGATCAGAACCCAAACTGTGCTGTCTACGATTCCCCACCCCCTGCAGCTTCTCTTCCAGACCCCGGGTTTATAGATAAACTCACTCCTCCTCATGGAGGAAGAGACTTTTCTAACAGAAAAGAGCAATCTCCAGGGACTCGGGCAGCATCTGCAAAATGAGAACCAGATGGGTGAGTGTCATTTAGTCTCAAGACAGAATAACAAATAGTATCTATCATACTGGATCTACTGAACCTCAAAAATTGTCAATTATGCTGACAGGAAGAAACACAAGGGAAGAAAAGTACTGCAAAGTTTTCCGAAAATTAAAATGCCCAGGTACCCAATGTGTTTTGTGCGGTAAATATAAGGTAACACATGTTCTTGATTTTTAGATGTAACACCAAATTTAAAAACAAGGCATCTGGGTGGCTCACTCAGTTTAGCATCGGACTCTTGGATTCGACCTGGGTCATGATCTTGCAGTTCATGGGTTCGAGCCTCGTGTCAGGCTTTGTGCTGACAGCATGGAGCCTGCTGGGATTCTCTCTCTCTCACTCTCTTTGCCCCTCCCCTGCTCACGCTGTGTCTGTTTCTCTCAAACAAATAAACTAAAAAAACAAAAAAACAAAAAAACAAAAAAAAAACAGCTTCTACTGAAAAAAAAGTAATAACTCCTACCGCATTAAACACACATATGTATTGTTGTAGAATGCCTCCTGGCATTAAAAATGTTAAAATGTTTACATTTGAGTGCCTTATATTTGTAGAAACACAGTATTTTATTGTCTCTATCAAGTTACATCATTCTAAGATAAAACACAATAATGAGGGTCTTAACTTTTTTGATGTAAGTGAAACAACTTAATGAAACTGATAAATATTTATACAAATGAAACTTTGACTTAGCCATTGCCCTAATATTCATAATGCATTTAAAAGTTCTCTGAGGGGCGCCTGGGTGGCGCAGTCGGTTAAGCGTCCGACTTCAGCCAGGTCACGATCTCGTGGTCTGTGAGTTCGAGCCCCGCGTCAGGCTCTGGGCTGATGGCTCGGAGCCTG